>NC_058130.1:339810396-339889884 GCF_016433145.1 Gracilinanus agilis | reverse complement strand
GGGGGGGGGGGGGGGGGGGGTTTGAAGGGGAAAGGTGGAGCATGAATCATGTAACCATGTTAAAAATGAATATTAATAAATGTTAAAAAAAAAAAGCCAGAGTGGCATAGTGCCTTCCCACAGAAAAACGAGGTTCTCAAACTTTCATTTAAGGATATTTCATGATACCACAAAGAATCCTTATTTGGAGAAATTCCCTTTTTATTATGATCCACTATGTTGCAGTATAATACGAGAAATGAAATTCATTCAACAAGACTTTAAGTATCTACTATGTGCCAGGCATTATGCTAAGCACTGGGAAAACAAAGAAAGGCAAAAACAAAACAAAACAAACAAACCTGAAACCAAACCATCTGCTTCAAGAAGCTCACAGAATAATGAAAAAATTGCACTAATTATTTTTTCAATATAATATGTAATAAGGGGGTAATGTGGCAGATACTACTTTTAAAGTCCAGGTACTCTATTATATAAAGTGCCTTATGGAAATGTCTTGTAGCAAATTCATCAACAGTAGTCAGTAAGGCAACTCATTACAGTAGAAATAACACTGATTTTCATCAGGAGGTCTGGATTTGGGGCCAAATTAGCTGTGTAATATAGCATTCACAGATAGGAGCTTCACTTTCCTCATTTAACTCTAGGGAATTTTGGGAGCACAGACTTGGTCAACTTTAAAGCACTATAGAAATGTGATTGTTAATAAGATCTTAATATTAGCAATTAATAGCACTGACGTTAAATACTATATCATGTATTTCACAATATGAAAATGAGATAGCATCTTCTTATGTTGCATAACAAAAACTATGATAAGACAAAGACATTTGTTTTCATTTATAAGTCAAATCAGAATTTGGAATCATTCCTAGAGATGAAAGAGACCTTTTATACCCTAGTTTCAGGATTAAGAATGGAAACAGAGTGGTGTCTCATTTATTGCTTTACATTCAATGGCCCTAGGGGATTATGTCAGTATAGTGGGAGATTCTGTCTCCTATCTGATGGCTATCTTTGTTGTCAATGTCATTTTCTCACAAGTATCAGTGGGTCTGCTTATGTCTTTCCTATCCATGAAAAGGGGAATGGAGAAGTGAGAAAAGGAGAGAAGACAGCCAAGGATTACATATAAAATTCATCAAAATACTATTACTAATTCACATTGATGTAATGCTATACAGTTTATATAGCACTTTCTTCCCCCCCCCCCCCAAATAACTCTGTGAGGATGGAAGTATGGGGAGTATTACCTTAATTACATAGCAGGATTAATTAATTTATACAAGATCATCCAGTTCATAACAACTAGAACTAGAATCAAGAGGCTTTCATCCTAAGGCCAGGCCCCTTTCTCCTACAACAAACAGTGGAACACATGCCTGAGATGGGCTTTGTTGGCTTAAGGGTTTTGTCATACTTAGGCTCTTGTCCTCAAAGCCTACAGCTCTTCTGAAAGCCCACTGTTGCCAGAAGTTCAGCTGATCATTGAGCAAAGGCCACATTTTGAAGCAATACTGAAGAAATGAATGCTAATAGCATTCTGTACTTAGGAATCCTGAAAAGGACCCCTGATTTAGCCCCCCAGGATGGTCTGACACACCTGCGCTGGCTGTCAGCGATGTTTTTTGTTTGATTCTAAACCTAATTTCCTTTACTACTTCCTCAGCAGAAGTTCCAAAAATAACTGAATTTTGGAGGCCTTGAGGATCTCTCTGTTCTTCAAAATGTGCCTGGGAAGGAATTTCTGGCTCTGGTTTCTGTAGCTGAGGGGGGCTATCTTCAAAGAGCAAAGGAGAGATGGATAAGGTAGCTTCATTTAACTCTGATGCCCTTGATCCAACAGCTTCTGTTTTATCTGAATATTACAAAAGGAACACAACTTTAGGTTCATGTTAAGGGAAAATATAACTAATGTACAAGAATTAACCCATAAAGAAAAGAGAAATTTAGAGATTTCCACACCATTCCAAGTCAAGTTGGGAAGTTTGACTATTTTATAGAACTATATATTGATATTATATATATATTATATTAACTATACATACTACTTATAGAACTAGATGTAGCAATAAATTATACATTGATTCAGAAATTTTTCCAGAGCGAAAAGTATTCTAGAACAAATATATCATTAAAATTTTTTAACCAAAACAAAGGAAAAGTTTATTTTTAAATGGTAATACATTTTAAAAATGTTAAGAGACAACATCACAAATATTTTAACTATATTTTCTTTCTTAAAATTTTAGTTGGGCACCAAAGTTAAAAAGTGGCTTGTATTCATATTTAAGACCAAAAAATATTTCCCAAAGCTAAAATTTAGAAGAAAATAATTCAGAATGAATGAAAAAGGCCATATGTAAATAATCTAATAGCATTAACTAAATAAATTGCCAACTGTGACGTAAGATGCTGAAAAAACTCTTATAGAGAAGACTATTTCAAAGCATTATCAAAATAAACTTCCTTTTCTAATTTAGGAGACTTTTCAAATAATTATTTGGATACAAACTGACACATTTGCTAGGAACATATCCAATGGATAGAAAGAATCTTAAATTAATTTACATAATTTCAAACACAGAGGTATTAAGATTTTGATACAGTTAACCAGAGAAAGGTGAAAGTGAGAGAGCAGAGATGACAGCCTTTGAATAAACTAAAGAGATGGAGATATTTAAGGTCCTAATGAGGATGAAGAATGATAATGAGAGAAAGGCATAGGGAGAAAAGGAGTGAAAAGATTTCAGAGTTTGGGATCACAGAATGGATGGTATGATAATAATTAAAGCTAATAATGAGATCAGAAAAGTGACTATCTGTGTGTAACTAAGGTAAAGTGTTAGAATAAGTCAGAGAGTTGAGCAGGTTGAAGAAGGAAGATTATAGTCCTTCCAGTTAGTGCTTTGTTTTCCCCCTAAAGAATGGAAGCTTCTTGAAGGCAGGGGCAATTGTTTGTCTTTTGTGTCCCTAAAGTCTAACACAGAATGTTGCATATAATAGATGCAAAATAAATGAGTAGAATGTTTCTTGAATTGATTTTTGCATTGATCCAAAAAATAGAAGCTGAAAAAACAGTTCCCAAAAGAGACATTGATGAAGTTTATACTAAGGGATCTTTAATGGCCCTCCCTATAGACTTGAGGATAAAATTTTTAAAAACTCCTTAGCTTAACTTAAAAAACCCTTCAAAGCCTGCTTCTGGCTTACCTAAAAAAAAAAAAAAAAAAAAAAAAGTTTGGCTTGTTTTTATATTATTTAAACTTCTGGATGAGCAATAATGCTCACCCTTCTCAGTGTACCAAAAAAAATCCCCAACAGTGAGCAAAATAAAATCTTACCTTATACCAAATATAACATTCAGCATAAGTAACCCCATGGGTAGTCTATTTCATCATCCCAGCTTATCTTTACAGACTTATTTTGTATTGCTTCCCTTAACACCTTCTCCATTACAGCCCCAGTGACCTTCTTGTTATTATCTGGAACTCTGAATTCTATCTCCAAAGCTCTGTTTGGCCGTTTGGTTGTCTCAGGGGTTGTCCTGTGTGCCTGAAATGCACCCCCTTCTCCCTTTGGCTTCTTAGAATCCTAATACTTCTTTGAGGCTCTTCTTAGATAATAACGACTAATAGCTAACATTTTTATAGCACTTACTACGTACCAGGTATTATGCTCAGAACTTTACAATTACTATCTCATTTGATCCTCAAAGTGACCCTGAGAGCTAGGAGCTATTATTATCCCAATTTTACAGATGAGGAAACTGAGACAAATCCCCAGGGTCACACAGCTAGTTAAGTGTTTGAAGCCTCTAGTTCTTACCTACAATAACTATTCCTGGATCATTCTGGTTGGTTAATGCTTTTTCTATAATTATTTTGCACTTCCTCATCAGGGTAAATGCTGCATTCTCCCTTAGAACACAAACTCCTTAAGACTGTTTGATCTTTGTATTTCTAAAATCTAGCACAGTCCCTTGAATATAGTAGACGTTTAATAAATGCTTGTTGAATGAAATACATTAATAAGAAAAGACAAGATAGTAAATTCTCATAGGCAAAATATAGCAATTAAGACATTAAAATAAAAATTTAGGGGATTTTATATCAATTAAACAAGGAAAAATAAAATAAAATTATAAAAATCCCCTGTTTGTAATAATATGAACAAAAGTTTTACATCATGTTGTTGGAAGCATAAATTAGCTCAGGCTTTATGGAAAGCAATTTGACTACATGTAGCAAAAGAAATAAAATAAATTATATGCTCTGAGTTGCTAGTTTGACACTGGGAAATACAGCCTAAGAAAATAACCCTTAAGAAAAAAGTAACTTGCACCAAGACTTTCATAACACTGCTCTCTATACTACCAAAAATGTGAAAATAACTCATATGCTCCACAAAAAGAATGCAGTCAAGGAAAATGGCATATGTTCCTAATACTGCATATCGCTATTAAAAATGACACATGACATTGCCACATGAAAAGATTAGTATACTATCATGGCAAGTGAGAAAAGGACCCAAAACAAAATAGCCCATGCACCTTGACCACAACTATGTAAAGCTTGGACATTTTGCTCTCAGCCACTGAAACTGCCAAACCTTTGTCTTTCTGTGTTGCTTTGGCACCAACAGTGCTTCACCAATCAATGACTATCTCTTTACCTGTGGAGGTCCCCTCTCCTCAGGAACAAGGCTATATATATGCCAGTCCCTTCTGAAGTAGATTGAGAATACTGAGTAGCAGGAGTCTATGAACTTTATTTTGAGGACATCCAAAATAAGTGATATGTTTCCAGAGGAGTAGGGAAAGAGAAAGCTATATCGCATATGAGATAGAGTTAAAAGAAATGATAATATGTAGCCTGTCAAATGAAGACTTAGGGATGAGGAAGAAATGTCTTTTAAGAATATGAAGGTTGTTACAGGGAACTGGGATTATATTTTCCAGTGAAATCCAAAGTAACATAAATGGCAGGTTTAATTATCCACATCAGAAAAAAAAAGGTAGATAATTAAAAGCCTTATATTGTTAAGAATATACATATTCCCAGCTGCGCATCCTGACAAGTTGATCACTTGTGTGTGTGTGTGTGTGTGTGTGTGTGTGTGTGTGCGCACGCGCACGCGCAGTAGGGTTTGCTTATGGGCTTAGAATTAAGTAGGAGAAAAAAATCTGTTTGGGGGAAACTTCTAGGTATTTTCAGTGATTTTAACCTGCTTGCAACATAAAGAATCTTTAACACCACTATTCTCATCAGTAAAATGCTATAAATCACAGAGCACCATGATCTCAGAAGAATCATAGTGATGATAACCCAAAAGGCAATGATAGGTAGCAGCCAATTAGCAATAGCTCATATATAAGAGTATAAAAATATATTTTTCAAGAATGTTATGACCAGAAAAGGATGCAAATGAATGAATGAATTAAAAAAATATATTAAATTCTTACTATGTATTAGGCAAAGATTAGAAATACAAAAGTGAGATAGAACCTGTCCTCAAAGAGCTTCCATTGGGAGACAATATTTAGAGGAGAATAGTGGTCAGGGAAGAGCATTTTGATCTGCAGAACTACAGGAATGGTGAGATGCCCAAAGGGCCATCAACTGACATGCCTTTTCCATTAGCAATGACAACGATCTGAATACTTTTCCTATAATCAGAGGTAGGATATGGGGTCAGAGGAATGGATGCAAACATATTGTAAAGGGGCAGATGGCAAAGATAATTAAATGGAATGTTAAGCATAGTCTGGTTTGGGACTGGCTAGTGTTATAAAGAAATGAGGTAAATCTTAATCTTTTGGTTAAAAAAGGAGGGATAAAGGCGAAAAAGGTATTAGGAGGAGGAATGAAGGGGATGGCTGAATGTAGGGAAGGGATGAATGAGGTGGTATACTGGATGGCAAGGGAATGAATGGGAGTACTCCAGGAGAGTAGCTGGAACAGGCTTGACATTGAGGCTAGAGACAGAGGGTATGGGGGAGATAGGCTGAACCCTGCAAGGCAAGGAAAGGTATCTCTATAGATATAAAGGAATTGGGCCAGTCAGAAATGTTTAAATCTGCCTTGAGGGCTTCTCTTGTTAGTTTCTAAAGTCCCTTGAGGGAGGAGTGGAAGGGCTCCTCCCTGTCAGTGAAACTGATGGCAGGAGGAAGTCTCGGGTCAGACTTCCTGCCAAGATGGATGCCCACAGTACCCTCAAGAAATAAAAGAAAATAACTCCTTCCCCCTTCAGCCCTTTCCTCAATCTTCAACACAATGATTCACCAGAGGGTTTAAGTAGGTAACAAAGGGGATTTATTAATATCAAAATTAATCAAAAGGAGAGAGGGGTTTAGGGTTTTGTAATAGCCGCTAGGGAGAAAGCTAAAGGTGGGGGAAGGTTCACAGGAGTGTTAGACTGAGAGAGAGCCTGCTCTCCCAGTTAGGAAGATTTGTTTGCCTTAAAGTAAAGTATTTACTAGATCAATAAAATAAGGGATAGCTTGATTTAAGGATGTTCTACTTGCCTACAGAAAACTAAAACCCACAATGTCTAATCACCAAAACCAAACCACCCTTCCTTCCAGAGCCCAAAGGGAAATTCAGGAAAGAAAACAGGGGTATAATATGGAGAGGTCAGGGAGAGGTCCAGAGAAATTCAGTTAGGTTCAAATTGTCCAGAGACGAAAGCACAGGCCAAGGCAAAGCTGAAAGCAAAAGCAGAGCCTCAGTTGGAACATCAGCTCTCTTCAAGCCTCAGACTTCAACTGCCTTTCTGTCAAAATTCTAAGACTTCTAACTGCCAGGGCTGTTTACAGTTGACTCTTGCAAGAGCTTCTGTTGCATCCTTGCATTACACTAGGAATAGTGGATTAGGTATATTTGTACTCATTCACTCACCAATCAAGATAGTTCACCTGGATTGGTCATATAGGGAGAAAGAGAAACAAGATGAACATGTTGCTTGGTGCAATACACTTGTTGGCATTACTGAATGACTGCAATAACTAAAGGAAGACGTACTGGTGGATATTTCATGGACAAAGATGGGGCCTGGAACTATGATTTTATTAGTATAGGGAACTCACTTCTTCCAATCCATGTTGGCATATTTTCTGCAACTTATAACAGTTGTAGAGAACTAGCTAGACCACTGGAATTAAATGATTTATCCAGGGTCACAAAAGCATTATGTATTAGGGGCAAGATAGGAACCCAGGTTTTTCTAGCTTCAAGGTCAGGAGTTGGGTCTCAACATTGCCTGATCTATTCCATGAACATTTTTGTGAAAAGACAAGGATAAAACTGACACAGGATAAAAAATGGTAATGTGTATGGGGCAGAGATGGAGAGTTTTGGAACTATATCATATATTCCTCTTGATGTATACTTGCCCATACTTTTGAAATTACAGATCAACAATCAATCAATCAATCAATCAATCAATCAATCAACAAGCATTTATAAAGTGACTACCATGTGCCAAGCACTTTCCTAGGTACTGCGGATAAAAATACAAAGGAAGAAACAATCCCTTATGTTTGAATGAGGAAGACAAGTACATATAGAAATATATATAAAAAATAAAAATAATGTGAAATAGTAGATTTACTATTAAAATAGTTAAAGTAGTCTGGGAAGGATAGCATAAACAGCTGGAGGGAATCAAGAAAGGCTTCATGAAGGAGCAGCTAGATTGCTAGAGAGCCAGACCTGGGGATGGGAGGTCCTAGGTTCAAATCTAGCATCAGGCATTTCTTATGATTTCTTAGCTGTGTGATCCTGGGCAAGTCACTTAACCCCAGTTGCCTAGCCCTTACCATTCTTCTGCCTAAGAATCAATCGACTCTAAGTTGGAAGGTAAGGGTTTAAAAAGAAAAGAAAGGCTTCCTGCCAAAGGGGAGCCATGTCTTGAGAGAACAGTCAGACTAAAAGTCTGAGGAGAGAGGGGGCAGCTGGGTAGCTCAGTGGATTGAGAGCCAGGCCTAGAGACAGGAGGTCCTAGGTTCAAATCCGGCCTCAGACACTTCCCAGCTGTGTGACCTTGGGCAAGTCACTTGACCCCCATTGCCTACCCTTACCAATCTTACACCTATAAATCAATACACAGAAGTTAAGGGTTTAAAAAATTAAAAAAAAAAAAAAAGTCTGAGGAGAGGAGTGAGTGCCTTCTGAGCTATGCAAAGGGACAGAAATGAGTAACAGAATATTTTAGGTAAAGAACAGAGAGAAAGCTAAGAGGAGCAATGGTCAATGAGACTACAGAGTCAGGTTGTGAAGGGCTTTAAAAGCTGAAGAGATACTTATATTTTATCTTAGAGGTAACAAGAGTGCCACTGAAGATTGAGTTGGGAGTCATAAGGTCAGATATGCACTTATGCAAAATTACTTGGATAACAGTGTTAGAGGATGGACTGGAGTGGTAAGAGATGGGGTGGGGAGATGAACTCAAAGGCTGTTGCAACATTTGAGGAAAGGGGTGATGAGGATCTGAACTAAGGTTGTATCTATATGAATAGAGGGTAGAGGGTTGGATGTCACAAGAAGTTTTGGAGGTAGAGAGGGTAAAATTTGGTAACTAACTGGATATGTGGAGTCAAGGATCAAGGATAGCACACAAGGATGGTGGTGCCTTTGACAGAAATTAGGAAGTTTGGAAGAGGGGAATGGTTCTGGGGGAAAGATAAGTTTAATTTTGGACATTCTGAATTTGAGATGTCTCTTGGATGTACAATTTGATATATCTGATAGGCAGCTGGTCATGCAGAACTAAAAATCAGAGGAGAGACTGGGGGGGGTTAAAATATAGATCAATGAGTCAGTGAACATTTAAAAGGTCAGTAAATCAACATTTATTTTTAAGAACAGCAAATATTGCTTTCCTAACCACAAAAAAACCCAAAACATTTTATTTCTATAGTTAAGTGGAGCCTCTCTCACATCAATAGGTATATTTTCCCCTAAGATACAGATTATAACTCTTCCATTGATCCCTTCTTTTCTCCTGTTTATTATCTCCTGTTCATGTCCTCTTATATATGCTCCAGAGAGGATCAACTCAACATCTGAGAGCCTTCTTCTTCTTCTTCTTCTTCTTTTTTTTAATATACCCTGGATACCAGTGGAGTACTGTGACCATCTATTTTTCTCCAATTATGTGATCATGTGACTTTCTTTCCAGTCATAAGATCTCTTGGGCACCATTTTCTTTGAGCAAGCCAGTAACAGTCAGTAGTTTGCTCACATCCCTCATATAGCTCTCTATTTCCCTTTGGATCACCTTAAATTTTAATCCTTTAGAGATCTGTGGCATTTCTTTATTTGAGGCCAAATAACATCACTAGAATAATGTTGTTAAAAAGAAAGGTTTTTGCTTAATTTTATCTCAGATGGTTTAAAGCATTGAGCAATTTCCCAAATATAATCTAGCCTCCTCTAGCCTCCACTTATTCTAGTAACAATTTAATTGGGAGGGGAGAGGGGGCAAGGTTACCAGTTTCAATGAATAGCTTACCATTTTCTGTAGGGTTTCCTGTTTTAATGAAATATCTTCTTTTATCCTCAGGCCAGTTTTGTCTTTCCTCTAAGTGCTTTGTTATATTCAGGTAGGCTTCATCAAGGCTCATAGCCATAAAATTGGGGTCATAATCAGCAAGAATTTCCCTAACCTTGACAAATACACAAAAAAGTTTTATATTTTGCTGCTATGGCAAAAGCCTCTGGCATATCTAATTGATACCTACATTAAGAAAGTATTACCTAGCAACTCCATTTTGACCCTTCAATCATAAGTTCATAGATTAATGGGATAAGTAATTTATTAATATAACACATTTATATAAAATTTCCTTTGCTTTAATATGTACCATTACGTCAAAAGGCCATAAAAAAAGCTTTTCTCCCTTCTATATAAGCTCCTTTTTCATCAACTCATCTAGTTGTGATTAGGGATCCAAATAAATCTCTGATTTCAGACTTGGCAGTCTGGTAATCAAGGGAAAACACCTAAGAAATACAATTTTAATTAATGGGGAAAGCATGTGAAAGAAATTAGATTAACCTACCTCTTTTTCTTAAGAACAAAAATTAAAAATAATATTTGATTAGAATCTAAATGAATTTCAATTAAAGTATGGACATAAACATATGTATATAATACACAAACAAGCATAAATTCTTGGAGAGCAAACTTCAAAAGTAAACACATTGTTGGGAAATCTGAAATTAAACAGTGGGGGGAAAATGCATGTTATTTAAAAAAGGTCTTTTGTCAAGTTGATGCATTGTGGGATATTTTTGGTTAATTTAAGTAATGAATACACTTAAAGGTCAAAGGATGCAAATTTACAGAGGTGAAGAGCCTAGAAAATAACTGTCTCCTGTAAATCCATCTATTCTGGGAAAGATCAAGTTGAGCAATGATTCTGGCTTGATTGGTGGACATATCAAACCAGTTCAGCTCCTTGATTTTACCCCTTTTGTGGACTTACTTGCTATGACTCCTGGAGGCTGTGAACAATGCTGGGACAGAAGTGGACCCCTGCAGTGAGACTCACATTCCCTTCTGACCTTACAGGCTAGATCTATCAGGCTGAACTTAGAACTAGTGTAGTTTTGTCCCACTCCCTTAGCCCGAGTTTACCCATTAGAAATTAATTTATTCTGTCCATTTCTTCAATACCTAGGCCCTAAGCTTTAATAAACAGGTTTTCTTTATTTCCTGTGCCTTTCTTCAAACCCAAGAAATAACCCACAGAAAGATAGCCTTCAACCCTTGTCTTTTCCCTGGCTAGGCTGACCAGTAACTGCCAACTGTCTTTACCAACCAATGTGATTTTACTCAACTCACACATCCCTTGGGTAGGTTCTCAGTTATCCTATGTATCCTGTTACTTGTGGGTCTGTGGGTATGTCCTGGTTGTGTGGGTCACCTCTGTATTACTTCAGTTAGACAGTTGCTTATTTCAGTGTCAGAAGACAAACATAGCCTATCACTGGCCTTTCCACTTGGTAGGACTTCCCAGAACTTATATATACCCTCTATTGTCGAAGCCTTCAAATTTCCAGGTAACCCTCATTCCAAGATAAGACCTTGAATTTGGACAATAATCCTTTAAAGGAAAAAGAGGCTGTCTATTTGTTGGTTAGTCTCCTAAAAGGACTTAGGACAAGATGAGATTATTGTCTACAATTTTATGTGAACATTTATTCCAAAGAAGAGGGCTTATACTTATTCTGTATAGTTACAAAGAGCAGACCCAAGACTAATCAGTGAAAGTTAGAAAGACAGACATTGGCTCTTTGTGAGGAAGGCCTTAAAAATTAAATCTCTTTAACAATGAAGTGATTTATCTAGTATAGTAATGAGTTACAAGTCACTGATTTATGTACCACTCTGTATTAGAATTACATAAATACATTATATATGTATGTATGTGAACTCTATGAGGAGAGGGATTATGTGTTTTTTTTCTATTTCTTCTTGGTACATAGTAGGTTTCTTTTGCTTTCTTTCTTTTTTTTTTAAACCCTTACCTTCTGTCTTGGAGGCCAGATTTGAACCTAGGACCTACCATCTCTAGGCCTGGCTCTCAATCCATTGAGCCACCCAGCTGCCCCCCAAAGTAGGTTTCTAATAAATTTTTATTTAAGATGCAATGAGAAAAAAGTTGTTATAAAAAAGAGAGTTTATTTTAAGAATCCTAGAGAATGTTGTAAGTTAGTTATTAAAGCTGTCTGTCTGAGTAAAGTTTGTTGGGTCTACCAACAAACTTTACTCAGACAACTTTAATCATATCTGTTCTTATAGAAGAAAGCATTTAAATCAGTGATTCCAAAGTGGGCGCCACCGCCCCCTGGTGGGTGCTGCAGCGATCCAGGTGGGGTGGTGATGGCCACAGGTGCTTTTGAGGGCAGTAAATAACTGTAAGAGGGCGGTGATAGTATGTGACAGGGGGCGCTAAGTAATATTTTTTCTGGAAAGGGGGTGGTAGGCCAAAAAAGTTTGGGAACCATTGATTTAAATAATGTTCTTAAACAGAATCCTCATGAAAATGGGATTTAAAAGGAATCTGGCTCTTGAAAACAGCTTAGTTATTCAAAATAAGGAGTGCTGGGAAAAATTTTTTTTAATTGTATAAGCTTCTTTTGCATAAGATGCTATTAAAACTAAAGTGTGCACTTTCCATCAAAAATAAAGTTGTTGTTTTTTAAAAACCCTTACCTTCCATCTTGGAGTCACTACAGTATATTGGCTCCAAGGCAGAAGAGTGGTAAGGGCTAGGCAATGGGGGTTAAGTGACTTGCCCAGGGTCACACAGCTGGGAAGTGTCTGAGGCCAGATTTAAATCTAGGACCTCCCATCTCTAGGCCTGACTCTCACTCCACTGAGCCACCCAGCTTCCCCGCAAAATAAAGTTTTAATGTTTGAAGAGTAACTAGTTATCCCTGCTTCTTAACAATTGAAATGGCTCTTTTCAAAGCTCTTAAGTTCCAAATTAATATGCATTAGTAAATACTGTATTTGTGCTTTGGTATATTTAGAAATATGCCTACTTGCAAATAGGCATGGCTATATGGGAATGGACACATAAACTCTGCCCAAATCTGGAATAAAAAAAAGTTTCTTCAACCTGAGCTCACTTGTCTGGGAATAGGGAGAAGAAATCTCTTCAAATGCAATAAATGAATTCAATCATCTTGTAAAAAGTTTTTAATGATTAAAGAAATAATTTTTTAAAACCTTTACATTGCCTTAGAATCAATACTAAGTATAATTTCCAGGGCAGAAAAACAGTCAAAGGCTAGGCAATTAGGGTTAAATGACTTGCCTAAGTTAGGGTCACACAGCTAAGAAGAATCTGAGGTCACATTTGAATTCAGGACCTCCCATCTCTAGGACTGGCTCTCCATCCAATGAGCCAGCCAGCTACCCCAAATTGTTTTTAAGTAGTGTTTTCACAAAAATCCTTAGCGAATTTAAACTGTATTACAAAACAAGCCATCCTATTATTTGTTATTTTGTCTATCTAGAAGGAACCAGGGAAGAGGAGTTATGAAGAGGGATACCACTCCCCACCTTTTGCTTTTAGGAGCAAAGGTATTTGCTTCTATAAATTGGTCTTGAAATTTTTCCTTTAGGAAATGGGGTTTTATTCCCCTCATTTCCAAACCTGACTATATCACTTTGGTACTTCTCTGATTCCTTTATGGTCCGGAAATCTTATCATCTTAAAAGATCAAATCAGTTTTGGTAATCATATCTCATCACTACTCTCTGCTCTGTTGATTAGAAGGTAGAGCCATGAATTTTTAAGCTTCCAAGAGATCTCCAGAAGACACACTTCATCATTCTCCACTTCTCTACACTGTTTTGAGATCTCTCTGAATTCACTATTATGCCCTTGTATTGAGTATCATCCACCTTCTCCTTTTCAGCTGCCCTTTGTGGAGTGTCTTCTTTCAATAGATTGATTGTAAGCTCCTTGATATAACTGTCTTTATTTTTCCCATTTGTACCTCTAGTACTTAGCACAGTGCTGAGTACATAACAGGCACTTAATAAAATAAATATACTGACTGATGCTAGCAAAATGAACCAACATTTACTGTGTTAATGTTAAAAAAAAAAATCAAAACAGAGGAAACTGGCCATTGTATTCTTACTTTTTTCCCTCCCTGAACTGGGATTGTATTTGCATAGAGAATTCTACCTGGTGAATTACTTCTTTGTTGTTCAGACATTTATCAGTTGTGTCTGACTCTTTCTGACCCCACTAGAGATTTTCTTGGCAAAGATACTAGAAAGTGCCATTTTCCTTCTCCAGCTTATTTTTACAAATGAAGAAACTGAGGCAAATAGAGTGAAGTGATTTGCCCAAGGTGACACAGCTAGTTAAGTATCTGAGGCCAGATCTGAATTCAGGTCTTCATGACTCCAGGCCCAGTACTCTATCTACTGCACCATCTAGTTGCCCTGAATTCCTTCTACCAATACATTACATAATTTAACTTTAGAGCTATCTAGGGAGCACTGAGGGATTAAATGACGTGGCCAGTTATATAGCCAGGATGTTTTGGAGTATGGCTTTAAACCTCAATTCTTTCTCACTCAAGAGTCCATCTTTCTATGCACTACAACCAGAAGACTCCTATTAGTAAATTTTTCTCCTATAATGTATATACATTAAAAAATATTTATGCCACTTAATCTCCCTGATTCTCCTTCTCTTTGTCAGTCTTTTGAATGCTTTATTAATCATTAATATCTTCAATCAGGGCCTAGAAAAGGAAAGATACTAAAATACATGCAAACTAATCACTTTTGTTCCCTGATAAAAGCTTTGAGGAAGACTAGATTAAGCAAGCATTTGAAAGTGATGACAAAAGTAGATTCTAAGAATTATTTGACTGTTTCTAAATCTTATGACTTTGCATTAGAAGAAAATCAATACTGTTTATTAAAACATTTGAAATTATTAACAATTCAAATAAATTTCAATGTAATCCTGAAAGTATTTTCATAACTTCAAAATACAAAAGCTTTACTTTCATTAATGGCAATGGAAATAACAGGCCTAATCCTAAAGGAACAGAAAGAACTGTATATTTTTTTAAATGATTTAACTTAGATGTATAAAAATTAAATGTTTTATTAATGCTCTTTAAAATACAATGCTCTTACTTCCCAATGACTACCCACTCTCTTATCTCATAAAAACCCTTAAGAAAGAAATATAGCTAAGCAAAACAAATTAACATGCTGGCCATGACAGAAAATGTATGTCTCATTCCACATCTATAGTCAGTTTAAATCTAGAGGAGGAAGTATGCTTCCCCTCAATACAAACCATATAATTTTTGACACTGCATTAACCTCCCCCTAAGCTTTTAAGCTGCCAATTTGTAAATTTGCTCTTCTAGTGTGCAACATAAACTGTATTAAAAAAAACCAACCAATTCCTTTCTATGGATTGACAATCTCATATAAAAGAAAAGGCATAAGCATTTTGTAAGAAATTTTAGACTGTTTCCCACAGAACAAATTGGTCATTTGGAATCAAAGTACTTTCAGGAATTTAAAGCCCTGGGTTTATCTATTTGTACACTCTTAAGTTTATAAGCAAATTATAACTCACTGTTTTGTCCTTTACTTAGAAAAAACTTACATGAAATGAATATTCTGATGCATCAACTGAAAATCCCCAATTATTCAATGTTCTTACCTCTTTGCTCACTTTTCGATATTTGTCAAAATTTGGGGCCACTATGGTTAATTGTGGGCAGAGTCTCTTGGCAATAAATCCAGGCATAGCTGCCCGTACTCCAAACCTTCTTGCATGATAATTTGAAGTAGACTGAAAAAAAATCACATTAAAATTCTGTAAATTTAATTGGGTGTATAGCTAGATAAGCAACACATCATTTCTAAAAATGGAAGTTGCCAAGGTAATAGGTCTTTTATAAGCTAAACTTCAGGATCAAGATTTTATATTACTTACTCATCCTTATCTCTCCCTTTAAATCTTTCCTCTGTTAGGCATCAAGATTCACAATATAGGTGTCATTATCAACTCATTCTCTTGCCCTTCCTCCCCCATATTCAATCAGCTATTAAAGTCCTGTCATTTCTACTTTATTAGCATCTCTCCTATACTCTTTTCTGATGCTGCCATCATCCTGGAGCAGGCCTTCATCAGCTCATCTACTCAGCTATCAAACCCATAATCATAATCATCATCATCTTTTTCTCCATCTTTAAAAAACAACATAACAACAACAACAACAACAAAACAAAAAAACTTTAGTTTCCATCTTAAAATCAATACTTGTATTGGCTCCAAGCAGAAAAGCAGTAAGGTCTAAGCAATGGGGTTAAGTGAAACTAGGAAATGTTTGAGGCCAGATTTAAACCTCTAGTTTAAACCATCTCTAGTCCTGGCTCTCCACTGAGCCACCTATCTTATCTTCTGAAAACCTTTTAAGATTAAAAAGACATCCTTCTGAGCAGAATGGTTTCACAAAACTCTAGGAAGACTTACATGAACTGATGCAAACTGAAGTGGGCAGACCGAGAACACTGTTCACAGTAATAGCAATACTATACAATGATCAATTGTGAATGACAGTCATTCTTAGTATTATAATGATCCAAGACAAATATTTTCAATGATGAAATGCTAACCTACTCCAGAAAAAGAACTGATAAAGTCTAAAATGTAGATTGACATGTATTTTTTTAATTAAGAAAATGTTTTTGGTCTATATTCTCTTTGCAATATAGCTTCTCAAGGAGAAGAAATGGGAGAGGGGGAATTTAGAATCCAAAAATTATAAAAAACTGTTATCTTTTTTTTTAAACGTGGTTAAGAAAAAAATAAAAACATTCAGGGGGTGAGGCTTAGCTAATCTCCAAAAGATAGTAGTAGAAGAATATGAACAAAAAGATTTTCATGAGAAGTACAAATTATAGGAAAAAAAATGTTCCTAATTCCTAATAAGAAGAATGGAAATTACTTGGCAAACAAGGCAATGTTGCATAGTGAAGCTAAACTCAGAGTCTGGAAGATGTGGATTCACAAACCTTGAGCAAATGAGTTATCTTTCCAGTGTCCCCAGAAATTCTCTAAGATAATAAAGTTGATGATCTATATGAGTGATAGCAGGAGTTTCCATAATTGAAAAGATTTGAATGACATAAGTCTGGACCAAAAAAAAAATAAATAAAACAACTTTAAGGTTTCACCGCTGAGCCATCATATTGGCAAGATGGTAAAATATGAAAAGAGTAAATTGTGGAGTGGAGCAGGAGCAGACAGACATATTAAGAAATTGTTGGCAGAACTCTGATTTGTTCTAACTGTTCAAAAACTGTTTAGAAAAGAGACCAAATATTTATAATCTTAAGACCCAACAATTCTACTACTAGTTAAAGATGGAAAGAAAATCCCCATTTCAAAATATTATTGCAGCACTGTATGTGCTTGAGAAAAAATGGTAATGAAGGAGTCTATCAATTATGGAATAACTGAAAAAACTGTGATATGTGAATATAATAGAAAATTTTTGCTCTATAAGAAATGAGGAACTTAGAGATATATGAAGACCAGGGCAGATCAAAGAAAAAGGAATGATGAGAAAATATACTCAATGGCTATAATAATCCAAATGAAGACTAACAGGTAACTGGTCTCAAATTAAATGTAATGACCAATATTGATCCTAGAAGGCAAATGATAAAACATATTTCCCTCTTCTTGGTAGAGAAGTAAATAGGTATAGAGTGTCACATATGGAATCACATTTATTCCTCTGTTAGTAGGTTTTGCTTAACTGTTTATGTTGTTGTTTTGTTACCAGGGAAGGTTCAAGTTAGGGGTGTATATGAAAAATACAAGGAAATTATATAAAATAAAAGTTAAAAAATCATTTCAATTAAAAAAATTAAAAATAATCTTCATATTTGATAATGGTGAGACCTATTGTACTAGTCATTCATGAGAACTTGGAAAGTAGAGATTCTTGTTCTTGGATGATAATCTGAACTCTAGGTCTGGAATACAGGGAATCTTGTTGGGATTTGGTACAGAACAAATATGCTTATATGACTTGCTTTTGCTGGAATGTTCTGTCCTTACATACTAGGTTTTTATTTGTGCTTGTCCTCAGGTGAACGTCTTTACACTCACTACAAATAGTAGGGACAGAATTTAATTGTTCAATATGCCACTGTCTTAATGTTTGTTTGTTTGTTTCCCCAAGAAGCTATTAATGCTGTTAAGGTTCTTGGCAGGTAAAGTTTTGAATGTGGACCAGGGAAAAGACTTGGGAAAGGTGGCACCACCTGGAAGCTACCATTCTCCTTGAAATAAATTGATACTTCCCACCCCAGAAGAGGAGAAAACCCATTATCATAAATTTGGACTGTGTCTGCAGTCTCAACAAAGAAAGAAATGCAAATCTGAATTTAACAAAAAGCAGAAATTATTTTTCTCTGACTCCAGATGACTACCTCCCTAGACAACATCTGATCAACAATGCTATAATAATAAGATCAAATTGCCATCAATTACCATATTTTTCCTACTAACAACTTTTAACTTTTTGTATTTGTAGTATCCACAATAGCCCTATACTTCAGTCAATGGAAGGGGCCCATGTAGGAGAGAAATTGGAACAAACTGTACAGGACGCATTAGAAGGACACAAAGTGGTTTATGTAAGCAAGCAAAAAATGATTTTGATGGAGTTGCTATGACAGCTAAGCATACAGAAGAATAGAAAGACATGCTGATATGAACTCCTGTACTTAAAATGCTAGAGAACTGAATTTTTAGCAACACTGAATAACAAGGTTTAAGTTATAATTTTGAAATTTCCACGAAGTTCCTTAAAGCAAGACTCTTTTGTAACAGGTGAGAACATAATGCAATTTTAGGTAAGCCTACAAATTTTGAAGTCATCTATCAGACTAATAGAATGCTGTTTGAATAAATTTAAAGAATTTGTGATCCAAATTTCATTGAATTAGAAGCTGATTTCTATAACACACCAAGAAAGTACTGTATTTTCCTAAAACAAATACTTAGCATATGTTGTATCTGCAAACAATAAGATTTTTTTTGCCAGAGTAGGGGGTGGTTTTTTTTTTCATTTTTCATCTTTTTACTCCAAATGTTTACAAATCCAAACAAAACAAGCATTTCCATATATAAAAAGAAGATATTATATAATCTCCCATAGTTTAACTTACCTTTCTTAATATCTACATAACAGATTCTGTCCACCAGTGTCCCAACCTCTCTCCACTCTCCCTGCATCATGTAGGATTACTGTCATAGAGATTAACATGTTCATATAAATTAAATCCTTCCTGTTCTATCTCTCTGTTCACCTTCTGGAGGTAACATTCTCAGTTTATTCTTCTGGTATTAATTCTATGGCTGTGAATAATGTTCTCTTGGTTCTTAGTTCTTTCTAAGTTTTTTAAAAATCAGTTTGTTCATTGTTTCTTATGGTGCAGTAGTATTTCATCACAATCATATAACACAATTTGTTTAGCCATTCCTCAACTGATGGGCATCCCTGCAGTTTCCAATTCTTTGCCACTACAATGAGAGTTACTATAAATATTTGGGGACATATGGGCTCTTTTTTTCTTTCCCTGATCTCCATGGGAAACAGACCAAGTACTGAAATATTGAATGAAGAAGCAAGACTGAGCCTACTTCCAATGAGCTGGAACCAATTACAATATTTACACATTACTTCAAATAGTGTGAATTCAAAAACATGCCTCTACTTTGCAGGATTTGTAATTCACATTAATTTGGACCTGGCTGTAATTTGGAGTAGAAAGAACTGTACTCATGAAATTGGGACTTAGCTGTAATTTGGGATGGAAAGAACTATACTTATGTCATATATCTATAAGAAATTTCCTTGACAACTGTGAAGAGTGAATCAAACTTTCTTTGTCTAGCAATCAGCAATTTTTAAATTAATCAACCAAAAACTTTAACACTCCTATTTAATACTAAGGAAGGGATTTCACAACCCACTTACTAGAGTGGGTGACAACTCCAGAGGCCACTGACCACCCCCTAGGCAGTGCTAAGTAAATTGAAAGGCTACAAATGGTTCCTGTAAAATGGAGGAAGGGACAGGAAGTGACATGGAAAAAGGACTATAAAAAGTCTTGAACTTCCTGTCCAGGGATCTTTGGCTGGTGACTTGACTTTTAGAGGTAGCTTTGAACTTGACCTTTGGTTTAGACTTTGAATTGGTTCTTAGACTGCTTCTTGGAGGACTGCTCCTGGATCTTCTCCTTTGGACTTCATCTTGGGTGAGTGAGTAACTGGCCTTCCTTTCCTGGCTTCTGGAGAGATCAGTTTCAGAGAGGCCTTCCTTTCCCAGAGGAGGCTGCACTGGTGGAACTCTTGCATAAGACACCATCGGGTCCTCTGGTTGAGGGTTACTGAGCCCTGCCAGGGCTGAGTTGGACACTGAAGCAACATTTAGTGTGACAGGCTAAACATTTTCTCTACCCTCTTCTTACATTTCTCTACTTTTACTCTTTCCACCTCTTTGTAAATAAAAGTTACTAAAAGTCATTTTGACTTGAGCTATAATATTTTTAAATCGGCGACCACAATATTACTTTAGAATTCTTATATTTTAGTCAAAACCCTAAATTTAATTTCTTACACAACATTCTTTCTGTCTTTGATCTTTACTGACTTACCAGCATACTCATTGATCCTACTGCAATAGGTTTATCCCTCAGTTCTGGATTGTCTCTCATTTCCACAGCTGCATAAAAAGCATCCATGTCAATGTGTATAATTGTACAGTGCAGGTCACGGCTATGTTCCAATTCCATTGCAAATTTGTCAACCTAAATGAAAAAAAAAAAGGATGGACACTTTAAATGCACATTTTGTTACTGAAAAATGCTAGTGCTACCATATTGTTTACTTTCAGAAGAAAAGTGTTAAATCTGAGTCAGCAGAAAAAGAATACTCATAAGATAGATTCAGAACCAGAGTGATTGCCCACAGTCTCTATTACATGATAACTTTTATTCTTTTTTTAATTAAATTTTATTTTTATTTTCGGTTCCAAATTCTCATTCCTTCTACCCTTTTTTCTGTCCATTGAGAAGACAATGCCTTATGTATATCATCTTCTCCATCATTCATGTATTTTTCTTTGGGGGAAAAAAGATTTCCTTGCATCAATATCCTACCAAAATTTAAAAACCTATGTTCTCTTCTCAATATCAACAATGATGGAAAGTAAATGTTTTAGATGGCTTTAAAGATATGCACTAAAGATGTTATGCAGGGTAGAAGCTGAACAGATTATTGATTACAGGTGACTACAATAAATGTATCCAGTATTCCTATAATAGTATTGGTGTAAATAACTGCATAAACAGAGTCCAATACTGTTTTCAGCAGATGAATCAAAATTCAAGATGATTTCTAAGAATAGATCAAGGATCATGTTAAAAGCTAGTTTTGCATTTTAATATTTAGCAATGAATGAAAGTGGAAGTGAAATTGAAGCATTATAATTCCATCCCCTCGATATATCCATTTCAGTATGGATAATCAATACAAACTGTAAGCTCAGGTGAGAAAATGAAAGTGAATGCAAGATAGAGGCATGTATGGAACAGTATTGCCATTTTCTACTTGATAGCTAAATTCTCATTATTGAAAAAAAAATGTTAAAAGTGCTATACAAACAAGGCCCTATGTTGGTGCAATAATGCAAATTCTGTGGCTTTATCAGTAATGATATGTTGCCCAGTTTTACTAGATTGCTTTCCTCCTTCTTTTTGGTCTTCTTTGTTACAAAGCATGGATCAAGGAGAAAGAGAAGGAAAAGATTCAGAGATGAAAAGAATATCAAACCAAATATATCAATAAAAAACTTTTAAGTGGAAGAAAATCATTCTTAACAGGATGGACCTATTAAAAGACAGACATAAAATATATTCAACAGAAAGAATTAGTAACTTAATTAGAGTCTGATATACTAGAAACATTATGACTATTAGGAATAGCAAGAGAAAATGATCCCTTATAATTATGATTCCAATGACATTTAGTACCTGGCTTAGCAATAGGTATTCTATAAATATTGTAGTGTGCAAAGAATTAGTTTCCATCAACAATGATGGCACTATCTATACCCTAGACTAGTGATGGTAAACCTTTTAGAGACCGAGTGCCTAAACTGCAGCCCTCACACCCCATGTGAGCTCCCCCACCTTGCCCCAGATAGGGGAGGGAGGAAACGCTCCCCTTGGGCTGCTGGGCAAAGGGGTGGGTGATGTGAGAAATGTCCTTCAATATGTGTGGAGAGGGGGAAGGAAGCAGCACCCTCTGGCAAGAGTACCATAGGTTCGCCAACATGGTCCTTGATTATGGAATAGTCCACAAAACAATTTTTGTAAAAAAGATTTTATTTGAAATACAAAGACAGTTGAAATTAACAGCATTAATTTCAGCTACCCTAAAAGGTAAAGTACTCTCTGACTTGAACATCTTCAACTAAAAATCATCTTAAAAACTATAGGCAGAAATACAAAGCAAGTGAACAGTAATTAAGCTTAGAATTTATGAATGTTGCTCTTAGAAAAGGAAAATAATGGTGAATTGCACTGAGGTCTTCTTCTGTTTAACATCATCATTTTACCTAAAACAATGATCATTCAAAACAGGGAAATTCAAATCAGAAACATTTGTGCCTTTGGACTGAACAAAATATTATAGTATTATAGTAAAGGAGAAAAAAAAAAGTTGTGCACAAGGGTGAAATCATTAGACCTTTCTGTACTTTAGTTTTTTAAATCTTCAAAATGATGTGGTTAAACTAGATTTCCAAACTCCTTTTGAGTCCTAAAATAAATAAAGCAAAAAATAAAATATGTTCTGTATTCAAATAGCACCTTGACCAAAAAGGTATAAATGCTAAGTTTCTAGGAAACAAATAACAGTTTCTGATTTTAAGCTATGAGACAGGGAGGACCAGGCTGTGCCACATGAATAGACAAAGGGATAATTTTTTGAGAAATGTATTTGAAGATGAAGACTGAATTCTTTTGTGAGGAATGCAGGACTTAACACATAGTAGGACTACTGAATGCAAAAATGAATGCTAAGTAGGAGAGGAACAAGATACTAAGGAAGATCACTAAACAAATATAAGGCATTCCCAATGGAGTCCATCATCCAACAGAATGCACTCAGAGTCTTTTGTGAGAAGGAATTTTAAGTCAGGTCCCTTTGGCAGGTAGAGAAGTTCTAGAATGTTGGGGGAGAGGGGAGTGGCTCATACTGCAAAAGCAAGTAGTATTTCATAAAATAGAAGAAATCACTATCTTAAAATTAGGCAATATAATGTAAACATAGAAAAATTGCTAACAGGAAAAAAGAGGTACTCTTGTTCATCTTTAGATGACACTTGAACAGGTATAAACATTTATTTAAGTAATATCCTTTAATTCTTCATAGCATAATTCATTCATTGCTAAATCATAACATTTCTGTGAGGGGCAATCTGTTTTTTTTAAAAAAGGACTATGTAATGCAGTATAGGGACAAAACTGAAAAATTTCATTCTACTGATTTATAGGCTTGGTAATTCACCAGTTTTTTTATTTTATTTATTTATTTAGAATATTTTTCCATAGTTACATGATTCATGATTTTTCCCATTCCTCTTCCCTCCCTGCTCTCAGAGCTGACAAGCAATTCCACCAGGTTATACATGTATCACTGTTTGAAACTATTATAAGAGAATTAGGGAAAGTTTAGTAAGAGGTATAGATGGCTAGATGGATGACAGAGAAGGTTCCAAGAATGGAATGATGGAGTGAGACTTCTTTTCTGAGGGACTCTCTGGATGCACCTGCTGGCAGTTAGAGGCTTTTCTTAGCTGCTGGAGGTGAAGAGCCTAGAAAATAACTGTCTCCTGTAAATCCATCTATTCTGGGAAAGATCAAGTTGAGCAGTGATTCTGGCTTGATTGGTGGACATATCAAACCAGTTCAGCTCCTTGATTTTACCCCTTTTGTGGACTTGCTATGACTCCTGGAGGCTGTGAACAATGCTGGGACAGAAGTGGACCCCTGCAGTGAGACTCACATTCCCTTCTGACCTTACAGGCTAGATCTGTCAGCCTGAACTAGTGTAGGTTTTTTTTTTTAAAAGAAAAATGTTACATGATTCATGTTCTTACTCTTCCCTCCACCCCCACCCCCACCACATACCCCCCCAACAGCCCCGTAGCCGATGCACATTTCCACTGGTTTCTTCATATGTCATCGATCAAGACCTATTTCCATATTATTGATAGCTGTACTAGGGTGGTCATTTAGAGTTTACATCCCAAATCATGTGCGCATCAACCCATGTGTTCAAGCAGTTGTTTTTCTTCTGTGTTTCTACTCCTGTAGTTCTTCCTCTGAGTGTGGGTAGCCTTCTTTTCCATAAATCCCTCAGAATTGTCCTGGGTCATTGCGTTGCTGCTCATACAGAAGTCCATTATATTAGATTTTAACATGGTCTCTGTGTACAATGTTCTCCTGGTTCTGCTCCTTTCACTCTGCATCAATTCCTGGAGGTCTTTTCAGTTCACATGGAATTCCTCCAAGAACTAGTGTAGTTTTGCCCCATTCCCTTTGCCTGAATTTACCAATTAGAAATTAGCTTAGTCTGTCCATTTCCTCAATACCTAACCCCAAGTTTTAATAAACAGGTTTTCTTTACTTTCTGTGCCTTTCTCCAAACCCAAGAAATAACCCACAGAAAGATAGCCTTCAACCCTTGTCTTTTCCCTGGCTAGGCTGACCAGTAAACTAACAACTGTCATTCACCAACCAATGTGATTTTATTCAACTCACATATCCCTTAGGTAGGTTCTCAGTTATCCTTTGTATCCTATTACTTGTGGGTGTGTGGGTGTGTCCTGGTTGTGTGTGTCACCTCTGTATTACTCCAGTTAGATAGTTACTTATTTCAAATCCTATTTCTATAAGGAATTAAATTAAGGGTTTGACTAAAATATGCGAGAATTCTAAATTAATATTGTGGTAGCTGATTTTAAAATATTTTAGCTCAAGCCAAAAAGACTTTTAGTAGCTTTATTTACCAAAAGGTGGAAAGAGTGGAAGTAGAGAAATACAAAAAGAGGGTAGAGAAGATTGCTCCAGCAAGCCCAGCAGGGCTTGACCAGAGGAACTGGAGTTCCACCCACATAGCCTCCTCAAAAACGGAAGGCCTCTCCAAAACTAATCTCTCTCCAGACACCAGGAGAGGAAGACCAGCTACTCACTCACCCAAGAGAAAGTCCAAGTCCCAAGTTACCTCCAAGAGGCAGGTCACCAGTCGAAGATGACTACCCAAAACAATGATAACCTCCAGAAGACTCTCTACTGAGTCTACAAGACTACTTGCTGAAGACTCTCTCCAGCTGAAGAAGTTCAGGGCTTTTACAGTGACTTCTTGTCCCTTCCCCTCTTCACAGGGGCCAATCACAGCTTCCAAATTGCTTAGCACTGCCCAGGGGGGCAGTGTCTGAGGGATTCACAACTCTCATCCTCTAAAGGTATAAACTCTAATCAAAAGGATTCACAAGTTCCTGTCTGATTGAGTTTCTGAGGGTGTGAATTCTTTAAAGTAAGTGACTTGTGAATTCTCTTACTTGTTGGCTAACAAAGTATTAAGTAGGGATGTTTTCAGTTTTTGGCTGATTAAATTAAAAGCTGCTGATTGATAGACAAAGAAAGTTTGATTCACAATTCACACTTCCATGTCATTCATATTTGCAGTAGAGTGATCTTTTAACATCAAAAACCCAATCATTACCCCATTGAACCATGTGATTGATCATATGTTTTTCTTCTGCATTTCTGTTCACACAGTTCTTTCTCTGGATGTTGATAGTGTTCTTTCTCATAAATCCCTCAGAAATGTCCCGGATCATTGCTTTGCTGCTAGTAGAGAAGTCCATTACATTCAGTTGTGCCACAGTGTATCCAGTCTCTGTGTATAACGTGCTCCTGGTTCTGCTCCTTTTGCTCTGCATCAATTCCTGGAGGTCTTTCCAGTTCACATAGAAAACCTCCAGTTCATCATTCCTTTCAGCACAATAGTATTCCATTACCACCAGATACCCTTCTAAAATCCTAAAACCTCACCACGATATAGAGGTGATCAAATAAGGCTATGCTGATAGAGCATACACTTTGGAAACCTTGGAAAGACTAATTAAGGAAAGAACTAGTTTAGCTAAATTTACAGAGACCACCAATTATATATTGCTGGCCATGGAGACTCATTAAACCACCTAATAATAAGGGCATAGAGGGGTTGAGAGCTGTATCACTGTGCCAAAATGCCTGAAATCATGGCTTCCTCAAGTACTAAAGCAATAAGAAATTACCAAAACTAGGTTACTCTTTACAAAAGTAAAGGCACTGTATCACAAACTGTTGATCAAGAGGAAATGAAGGTCTTTCTCTGAGGCTACATTGAAAAATAAATGAGAAAAATCAATGATTTTTAAGTATGTAATGCTCTTAAATTCATTTTTAAAATGTTAAATTATTTGAAAGTTCAATAACATGCAAAAAGACACTGATAATAATCTGAGAGCTAATAAAATTTTGATGAAGATATTCTGAAAAGGGTTAGAACTTTTTTTTATTTTATTGATTAATTATGAAAAATTTTCCATTATTCATATTCTTTCCCTCCCCTATGCCATACAGAGCTGTCAATGTATTGCACACGTTTTTCTTCTATGTGAATTTTTTTTAAAACCGAGAACAATAATGATAAAGTGAATCTTTTGTTACCTTTTCCCTATATCTTTTAGTTAAAAAAAAAAAAAGCATGGCATCATGTAATTCTTTATGCCTATAACACCCTCTTCCCAATTTCTCAATGTTAAAATGCTAATCTTTCAAAATCCAATCCAGATGCTGTGCCTTCCCTCAAGCCCTTCTTGATTCCCCAAGCCAGATGAGATCTCTCACCCTTCTGTATTCCAAACATTTTGTTTTACATCTGGCCATTTGTGGCAAAAGGAAGAAAAGGGGGAAGAGAAAAAGAGGATGGAATGTTGTATAGATTGTAAAATAATCTCTGTTCATTTTTTTTGCCCCAAAGAATGGTTCAATCTGGGGGGAGTGTTGGTGGCTGTGGGGAAAGACTGGTGCAAAAACAATAACAAAAATTAACCAAAAATTTTTAAAGGAAACAAGTTGTTTTTCTTTCTCTTGTGGCGTTTATCACATTCTAACTTGCATTATAGTTATTTGTGTAACTATCTCATCTTCCCTACTAGATACTGCAAACTTTGATGACAGGAATTGTCTTACTCATTTTTTTATCTCCTCAAGCTGGAAAGCAAAAGTAGTCAATCAGTCCATATTTATGTAATGAGTAAATGGATGGATGGAAGGATGAAATGAATAAAAAAAGTTAAATAGAGAGCAAATAAGACTATGCATGGAAGCATTAAAGCTAGATTTAAAAAAGGAAAAAAAGAGTAGTTATTATGGCTAAGCTTCTGAGGTTGACCTTTAGTAATAAGAAAAATATATAAAACAAATATGAAACAACTGTTTTCATGTAGTTTCTCTATTTTCTTAAAATTATGAAGCTAACGTGTCAGTGATAAAAAGAAACTGATTAAAAACAAATATATGAAACATTAATTTAGAAAACAGAAGTTTGAGACATGACTGTCAGATGAAGGAAGGGGTGGGGTGGGATACCTGAAAACTCTTAACGATGAATCATTTTCTGGAAAGGGAAACAGTAATAAGTAAAAGCTAAATTTAAAAGTCTGTTCAGTAGAGAAAATCCTATCTCTTACTCTCACATTATACTGACAGATCTCCTTTGTGTACATAACTATAGTGGAAGTGAGTTGTAACAGTTACCAAAAGGAAACCTTCTCAAATGCCACTTTCCTTTCTGACTCAGACATTCCATTTCCCTCTATCGCTATAATTTCCCCATACTGAACTCTCATCTCGCTATATCTAGCAGTTCCACAGTATTGCTTTTATAAATTCCCCCTACTGAAATCCTTACCAATGCATTTTTCTTTCTGTTTTTCCTACTATAATTTTCCTCTTGAAATAGACTAAGTCTTGCTCTAGCAATCCAATATGTACATCATTCTGGTTATCTTGTATATAAAAGAGAATTTACTTAATTTTAAACATCAACTTTCTATAGCACAATATAATATAAAATATAGATTTTTAAAATTAAAATTTCTTCCCAATCTTTTAGATTAAAATAAATAAATTAGAGCAATAGAGCTATACTCTATCATTTCCTTGACAGGGTTCTATCTCAACATGGTGATTAAAGTGGACTACAGCATACAGCACTCTCCATGATCAATTCTTTAGTTAAATGAAACTTTTTTTTCCTTAAATTAAAAATAATAATTTTTTCAATGAACATTTATTAACTTTACCTCCTACCTTCCCTAAAATGAAATAAGGAGAAAAACGAAACCTTTGAAACAAATATGCATTCAAGCAAAATGAATTCCCAAATTTGCCATATATTATTCTGTATCCCGAGTCCATTGCTTCTATTAGGAGGTGAATAGCATGCTTCATCAGTGGTCCTCTCTGTCTGGTCTACCTTAATCAGAATTATTAAGTCTTTTAAAATTGCTTGTCTTTACAATTTTTTTAGAGTAGACATTGTTCTTTTAGTTCTGTTCACTTTATTGCATCAGTTCATGAAGTCTTTCCAAGTCATTTCTTATGGCACAATAGTATTCCATTACTTTCAAATACCATAATTTGTTCAGCTATTTTCCAACTGATAGGTACTGTCTTGAATTCTCAGTTCTTTGCCATCACAAAAAGAGCTGCTATAAATATTTTTGCACATATAGATCTTTTTCCTTAGTTAAAAAATTATTTATTTTTATCAAGTATCAAGCATTCGTTTTCTCTTTCTGCCCCTCCCTCTAGCAGTGGAAAAAATAAGTATAGAAACACAGAACCCTGATACCACATAAGCATAATTAAACAAAAAACAAATTCCTGAATTAGTTTTTATTTATATTAGTCTTTTATCTTTGTCCTAAGGTGATTAGTATTTTCCCCCATTATACTGGATTTGTGGTTTTTCATTTAGTTGATCAGAAGAGCTCTTAAGACTTCATTCTGGGGGGCAGCTGGGTGGCTCAGTGAATTGAGAGCCAGGCCTAGAGATGGAAAGTCCTAGGTTCAAATCTGGCCTCAAATACTTCCCAGCTATGTGACCCTGGGCAAGTCACTTGACCCCCATTGCCTAGCCCTTACCACTCTTCTGCCTTGGAACCAATACACAGTATTGATTTCAAGATGGAAGGTAAGGGTTTTAATTTAAAAACAACAACAACAAAAGACTTCATTCTACATGAGTTCAGATAAGTGTTTCATTGTCTTTTTGAAATCATCTTTCCCCCTCATCTCTTATAGCAAAATAATATTTCATCATATTCATATACCATAATTTGTTCTGTCATTTAGTTGATAGATATCCCTTTAGCTTCCAGTTTTTTACCACCACAAAAATCCTATAATTTTGTACAAATAGGACCATTTCCTCTTTCTTTGACCTTTTTTTGGTTATAGGCCTAGCAGAGTCAAAGATACCATTTTTAATTTTTTGTGCATAATTCCAAATTGCTTTCCAGAGCTTTATACTTTCACATCTCATTCGAAAGTATATCTTTGTGCTTGCTTGATTTCCTATAGCCTCTCTAACATTTGCTATTTTCTTTTTTTGTCATCTTTGCCAATCTGATGGATGTGATATGGTACCTCAGAACTGCATTTATTTTTCTAATTAGTAGCAGTTTGGAGCATATTTTTATGTGACCATTGATGACCTAGTTTTCTACCCTCGAGAACTGCCTGTTTAAATCCTAAGACTATTTGTCAAGTTGAGAGTGGATTTTATTCTAATGAATTTGAATTCATTCGTTATATATCTTAGAAGTGAGTTTTTAATTAGAGAAAAATCTGCTGCAAAAGATCCTCCCCCCAGTTAATGTTTTCTTTTTAATCTTAGTTGTATTGGTTTTGTATATATATAAAATTTTCAATTATATGTAATCAAAATTGTCTAATTCATCTTCTTCAATCCTTTCTTATTCTTTGTTTGATCACACAGTGTTAAAATAATTTAAAATAAGGGGTTGGAACAAAAACTATTATGCTATAGCTGAATATAAAAGGAGTAGCAATTATGATCTTAGCCAAGGGAAATAAAAAATATTTAATCAAAAGAGATAAACAGCAACATTACATTTTGCTGAAAGGTCCTGAAGACCAGTAGTGTCAAGTTGAAATAAAAAGGATCCTTGCTGGTTATATACTGGTTAGAAAACCACATATTAACATAACCTATATTATACTGTATTTTTATTCACTTTGTTTAACATGTTTTATAGAGATCCACGAGTTTGACACAACTTCCATACACAATGAATTAATTTAAATACTTAATATATATGCCCCAAATAATAGAACATTTAAGTATTTTTTTAAGTTAAATTAATTACAAGGAGAAAGAAGCAAATTGACAATAGTAGGGAAACTTAATGTGCCACTTTTATTCCTAGATAAACTTAGCCCAAAAATAAATAAGGAAAAAGTTAAAAGACCTGAAGAGAATTTTTTTAATGTTAGAAATATGTTAGATGTCTGGCATTTCTGCAATAGGAATGGGAAGGAGCATACAAATTTCCAAGTTATGTGTAGCATCTTTTAAAAAATTCATGTAATTAAAGGGCCATCGAAAAAGTAGTAAAAAACAACTGGACAATAACTTAATCTTAAAAAATTGGTGTGTCAAAGACCAAATCATAGGAAAGATAATTTCAATGAAGATAACAATCAAAGTAATAACAAAAATACGCTAAAAATTTTGGGATTCAGCCAATAAAGTTCTTAGTGAAAATTTTATGGCTCTAAACATTTTCAATAACAAAAAAAGGGAAAGAATAAATCAATGAATTAGAAATGCAATTTAAAAAAATCTAATATATTAAATAATCCAAATTAAATACCATAGCATAAATCTTGAAAATCAATGAATAAATTGTAAAAATCGAAAGAAACCTCCCCTCCTAAAATTAACAAATAACACTAGAAAACTGTTTTTTAGGAGGAAAAACTTTAAATCATTCACTAATTTGCTTAAAAAGAGAAAAACCAAATATATTATAATTATATCATCATTATAATATGATTATATTATCAAATTATAATATCAAACATAAGGAAAATGCTCAACAAGACATCATTAATTAATTATTAATTAATGAGATATTATAATATATTATTAGAAACTATTTTCTACAACTATATACCAACAAAACTGATAATTTATATAAAATGTATGATTACTTTCAAAATTACAAAATACCCACACTAACAGAACAAGAAACAGAGAATTTAAAAATCAAATAATCCAAAAGGAAAAAAAAATTAGACAAGATATAAATGAACTCTAAGTAGAAAAAAAGAACTAGACAGTTTCATAAGTAAACTGTATAACATTTTCACAATTCATTCCAACATTACATAAACTGCAAAAACAGTGAAAGAAAGAATCCTACCAAAACCCTTTCATGACAGATAATATGGTCTTTACATATAAACCAGGGAGAATCAAAACAGAAAAAGGCCATAGACCAATATCTATAATGAACATTGATGAAAATATATTTTTAAAAATTAACAAAGAAGCTAAAATAAAATATCTTAAAGATTTTACACACACACACACACACACACACATACACACACACACACGATAGCCATGTTGGATTTGTGCCAGGACTGCATGGCTCTTTTAATATCAGGAAAATGATAAACTTAATTAACCACATTAATGATGAAATGATCACATATATTTATTATTTTTATCAGATTCAGAAAAACTTGTTGACAAAATATCACCTATTAAAAATGCTAAAAAAACATAAGAATAGGCATTTGTGATAAGTAGCATATTATCTAAAATTGTAAGCCAATATTATGTAACAAGGAAAAATCAGAATCCTTCTCTAATTTAAAAAAAAATCCCAAGGGTGAAGCAAGGATGCTCACTGTCATCACTTCTATTTGACTAAGTACTAGAAATGCTGACTATAGCAATAAGATAAGAAAAAGAAAAGAAAATAAGTATAAGAAGAAACAAAATGATCACTTTTTTCAGATATGATGGTGAGCTTAAAGAAACCCGCAGTCATCTAAAAATATATTTGAAACTAAGAATATCTTTAGCAAAGTTACAAGATAAAAAATGAATCTACACAAATCCAAAAATATCTAACAAGAAGAGACAGAGAAATACTATTTAAAATAATTACAGAATATTTAAAATACTTGAGTCCACCTACCAGGATACATAGAAGAACTACAGAAATATAGACATAATTAATTAGAGAAATATTAATTGACCATGGTTAGGGTAAGTAAAATGAACTCTGACCAAATAAATTTGCTTATTCAATATACCAATAATACTACCAAAAGACTATTTTAGAGAACTAGAAAATATAATAATGAAAGTAATATGGAGGCACAAAAGGTAAGAATCTCCAGGAAAATAATGGAAAAAAGTGGGAATGAAGAGATCCTAGCAGTAACAGATCTCAAATTCTACTATAAACAAGTAATTGGGGGGAAAAATTGACACAGGTTAACAATCGGTGGATTTTAAGTACAAAAAATACATAAGTAAATGAATCTAGTAACCTATTGCTTGATAAACACAAAGCTCCCAGGTAAGGGAATAAAGACTCATTATTTGATAAAACCTGCTGAGAATATTAGATAGCAGTATGTAAGAAATTAATAATTTAAATACCAAGTTCCCAGTGAGTATATATTTTGATATAAAATGTCACATCATAAACTAGAAAAACATGGAAAAGAATTAGTTCTCAGATCTATGGATGGGGGAAAAGTTCTCCTTCTCTGACCTTTGACTTCCTTTGGGTATAGACCTAATAATGTGATCAATGGATTAAAGGGAATACAGTTTAGTAATGTTTTCATAGTTCCAAATTACTTTCCAAAATTGCTAAACCAATTCACAGATCCACTAACAATGCACCACTGTACCTATTTTTCTCCCTTCTAATAGCACAAAAGCTGGTACTTAGTAGACGATAAATGTTTATTGACTTGACATTGGTTAATTTCTTTATCTTTGCCAATATGACAAAGTGTGATGTAGAACTTCAGAGCTGTTTTGAATTTGAATTTCTCTAATTCTTAGTGATTTGGAACATTTTTCACATGGCTATTGATAGTTTGTAAAATTGCCGTTCATATCCAATGACCATTTATCCACTGGAAAATGGTTCTTATAAATTTCAATCAATTCTTTGTAAATCTTGGAAAAAGACTTTTTTTAAAGGAGAAATCTGCTTCAGGGATTCTTTCCCAGGTATCTATTTCTCAAAGATAGCACACTTCTGACCTATAGCTCTATTCCTTTTATGTTTTCAGCCTTCTACAATTTGCTTTCTTTCTTTCAAAGTCCAACAAACAGAACTGATAATCAACATATATTCTTGCAAATTCTGCTTTAAAAAAATCAAAAGAAAACCAACATATAATACTAGAACATATTCCCAGTTCTTTCAGACTAGAAGTTCTTTTAGGAATACGGAATCTGTTATTTATTTAATAGAGAAAATAATCATGCATACAATACATTGAAAGAAATAATTTTTCAAACCATTAGATGAAATAAGATTGAAAGACAAAAATAACAATCAAAAGTCCCCAAATGAAGATTGCCTAAGATTTTAAAATAATTATATTATTGCTAGATTTGGAATTGGAATACATTATATTTTGATTTCTGTGACAAATGTTTGAGACATCCCATTTTATCTCTGGTTTAAAAGAAAATACAATTATGACTATGTTTTCACAAAAATAAGTCTATAATGTTAATGACAAAATTTTGTAATCATATGAAAAAATCCTTCAAGTCACCAACAATGAGAAAAATGCAAATTAAAACAACTTGGGTTCAGCCTCACATTCATTTGATTGGCAACCATGATCAAAACAAAGGAGAAAATGACAACTATTAGATCATATGGAAAAATAAGCATGCTAATGGACTACAGGTGGAACATGAATTGTTCAGAATCTGGAAAGGAATTTGCCATTATGTTCTCAAAATCAATGAACTGTGTGTTGTGGAGGTTAAAATTAATATGCAAAATACCAAATATTATATTTATAAATTTTTATTAATAATAAACCAACTGAACAAGCTAATTAAAAAGGTACTAAACAGCCCACTCCCAAGAGCAAAAGAGCCAGTACAAGGCGGAGCCTCAGAACTTATACAAATGTGAGGACACAAACGTAAACAAAAGGAAAAGCATTCTAGGTAATACAGAAAGGAAGTTTGAGTAATGTAGTTTTAGGGATTTGAGATATTTCTGACTATACAGTGTGCAATACCATTACTGGTATAAGATCCAAAGAAAGACAAAAAGCATTCAGATGTACAAAAATATTTAAAGCAACAATTTTTGCTGGAGCAGAAAACTGGAAACTAAGGAGGTATTCATTAAATAAGGAATGGTTAAACAAATCAGGGTTTACAAATGTAATAGAATATAATTATTGCACTTTAAGAAATGACGAAAAGGATAGATTCCAGCACTTAGAACAGTGCCTGGTATGTAGTAGGTACTTAATAGATGTTTATCTATTAACTGATTCAGAAAAACCTATTACAATTTGTATGTAGAATGATGTAGAATGAAGTGAGTAGAATGAGAACAATTGATAAACGCTATAAAGAAACAACTGGAAAGACTTAAGAACATGCAGTGACTAAGCGTGTCTTTGGAATATCAACAATGAAATATGTTTTCTAATTTCTGAGAAAGAGGTAGTGGAGTAGAACTGTAAAATGAGACATGTTGATGTGTGGATTTGTTTTGTTTATTACAAATGAAGGTTTGTTTATTTTTAATTCTGAGGTGGGGGTGATTTGGATAGGACAGAAAAAGGTTAATAATAGAGATGCTTTCCCTCCCCCCAAAAAAACAATAAAGGAAAGAAGCACTATTAAGCCATTTAATGAATACAAGAGAAAAGAAATTCAAAAGGAGAAACAGAAAAGCAGAATAGCTTTGAAACTAACATATCTAATTTATTAATAGCCTTTATTAAAAAGCACATATAATAACGAAAATTCATTGTTTCAGATACAATTGTCTTTTGTTGTTGTTCTTTGTACATGAAAATGCTTTTGTTTGTTGGTGTTTGTCAAGTTGAAGAATAACCAAAAAAGGGAAATCAAAAAAGTCAACTTTAATCATAATCAAAATTTGGCAGTTTTTTTAATTATTAGAAGTGTATATCTTAATTGATATAATCAATACATGGTTTAAAATTTTTAAAAATGTACAGCCATGAATATTCAAGAGATTATTATTATTACTACTATAAAAGAAGGAGAATAAACAAAGGGAAGTCTTTTAACTCTCCCAGTCATTTTCATGACTGTCATGCTACATCCCTCTCCTCCAACCTGCTTTCTCCCTCTTGTTTTTTTTTTTTTTTTAAACCCTTACCTTCTGTCTTGGAGTCAATACTGCGTATTGGCTCCAAGGCAGAAGTGGTAAGGGCTAGGCAATGGGGGTTAAGTGACTTGCCCAGGGTCACATAGCTGGGAAGTGTCTGAGGCCGGATTTGAACCTAGGACCTCCCGTCTCTAGGTCTGGCTCTCAATCCACTGAGCTACCCAGCTGCCCCCTCCCTCTTGTTTTGAGTATAGTAATTAAATCAACATTATTACTGTTGGAAAGACATGACAATCATTTGTCCTAGAACTCTATTCACCGACTCTGTGACCTGGTCACCACATATACTGTATGTTCTTTCTTGCTAAAAGAATGAATAAGCTTCTTGAGGGAAGTTGTCTTGCCTTTCAAATTTGTATGTGTCTGGACTTGGCATACATTAAAGACTTAATAAATGCTTTTTTATTCATTCATAATATGGGAGTACCAAGAGAAGTTTTCTTCATCAGGTATTTTCAATTTAGTCTTTATCATCTTTTTCTTTCCAACTGATTATCTGGGTTTAAACATCAGGTAAATTAGGTGCAGAAGTTTCAAGAAGCTAGGCAAAGGCTTCATAATAATTGCAAAGTCAATGGACACAGGCTTTGACCCTGGAAAGAGTCTTCCAAACAAAGTAGAACATATATTTTGATTTTTAAAAATCTTCAACTTGAGTACTTATGTCATTGAGATAAGATTTTATTATATAATTTGAAATTCTTTATCATTTCAAGTTTATGAGAAAGCTTCTCTTTAGGTAAAATTTGAAGAAATAATTGCTTGGTTATGTTTTTCAGATAAATGAATTCTCTCAAAATACTAATATGTATGAAGCCTGGCCCAATTTTCAGCTTCATAATTTAAAGGCTATGAGACAAAAGTCATCTTTGTGAGACAGTATTTGAATATAATGCATCATAAAAATGGCAAGATGTGCTATTCTTCTCTCCTCAACTCTTCTCATCCTCAGAGCCATAGAGATCACTATTAAATAACAATTTAATTATTACCTGTAATTGTGCTTTCCAGAGCTGCTTTGTGGTAATTTGAGATTTTTGCTGCAGCATATTTTCAATTCGTTGGTTTACTTGTTTTTCCTTTTTGAGCTCATTTTCATAAAATCTAGATCCCTATAAACAAAAACAAAAAGCACAGAAAAATATTTTCAGAAACTCATTTTATTTCCTTGTAATTTATATTAAGAGACTAACAAAACTCTTAAAGACAACCCCTCATTTTTTATGTAGCATAACTTTAAAAGCAATCTAAAGGAGGTTCATAAACTATAATAACTCATCTTAAAGGACAACTTATACAATCTTTAGGTTAATGCTGAGTAATGTCTACAGCAGGTAAGATAAGAAGCAGGCTGGTTGGTTGTACTTCTATTCTTAGTGCCATTCATTCTGCTTGCTGAATTGGGCATTTTACTTTTTTTTGGTTAAATTTTTGTTAAATCTAAATCCCTGGTGGAAATGCAAGCATTTTCACTTGTCATTTAAATTAGAGCAAAGCTGTACTCTATTTAAATAAAATATTCTATTCCAAACTATTAAGTTTGGAAAATAAGTGATAAACCAAAACAATCTATTCATTTATTCTCTACTGTGGCTATAGCAAAATACCAATGTAAAGAAAAGCAAGATAAAGACAAATCTAGTTTGGTTTGTGTAAGGCAAATGAAACTTAGTTCAGCTATCTGTATTATGTTATTAACTCTATGTCCTTTGCCATTTCCTTGGAGAAGAAAAGGGAAGGAAATATATTATATATATGCAGGTACTGAGCTAATTAGCTTTTTCTTTAAGCGAATGTTATCTCATTTGAGTCTTATAACAACCCTGAATGATAGGGGTTATTATTATTCTCATTTTACAGAAGAGGAAACTGAGGCATCAAAAGGTTAACTGCTTTGCCCAGGATCACATAGACAATAACCAAGGCCACATTAGAACTCTGGACATCCTGATTCTAGGCCCAGGACTCTATCTACTGTACTGTCAGCTGCCTCCAAAAGAAAAGGAAAAGGAAGTTATAAACAAAGGGAGGTGCATGGAAAGGATACAAGAATGGAAAATTGTTTGAGAGTCAGGAATTCCTGAAAGGAATTCCAGGGAATTGGAAGGTTCTTGAAGGAAACCCAGGGAATTGAGGAGCAGCATAAGACAGTAGTACTAATACTTAAGACAATGGTCTCCAACATTTTTTAGGAGGAACTAACATGGTTGTATCACTTACTCCCTGTGTGACCTTGAGTAAATCACTTATAACTGGCTGAGCCTTAGTTTCCTCTTTTTAAAATAAAAGTGTTGGCCAACATGATCTCTGGAGTCCCTTTTAGCTTTAGATCTATGGCCTCACGATCCTCAAATGACAGTACTTCTTAGGCATCGTCCAAATTAGATAAGAATTCCTTTGAGTAACTTTAACACCCCCTACAGGTTCTCACCTTAAAGTTTGGAATCAAAGACCAAGGGAAAAAATGAGGATTGGAATTGAACCTTGCAAAACATAAAAGGACAACAAGGAAAGAGAGGGAGGCTATAACCAGATCTGCAATAAGGTCAAACAAGCCCAATCATAAGCTAGAAAAATACATACACTGGTAATAATGAACATGAAGTAAATAAACTGAGCAATCTCTGGAGACAAGAATGAGTTATTTAGATACTGATCTAGAATCAAAAGGCCAAAGGATTATACTTGTCAGTGGAACATGCCTCAACAAAGAGAGAGATATTACTCCCTTAAATGCTCAGCATGGTGCCTGGTACAGAGTAGGAATTTAGTTGAATATTATTGATTGAAGAGTCTATCTGTGAATCCCCACATCTAGTGGTTACTTGGGCAAAAAGTTAACTAAACATCAAAAGCTGCTCTGACCATCTTGCCTCAGTCCTCCAGTTTTCCTCATGCACTGCTCAGCTCTGATTGTCTTTGACTCCTAATCATTATTTAATATCTTGTTGCTGTCATATTCCTTATTAGCTAAATAATTCCTACCCTGCTTTAGTCTGGTCTTTTCACTTATGACAGCATTCTGAAAAGGACTACATCTCTGTCTGCTGATGGTCCTGATAGAGAAACTGCTCTTAATATCTAGTCTCCCCTCAGTACTGTTTCTCTACCTACTCAATCCAGTTCCAAAGGATCTCCTGTTGCTCATGTGATCAAATTTTGACAGATTTACTCTCCCTACATAATTTTTAAAGTTCAAGAGATAGCTGGGTGTGGCAGCCCATTCCCTGAAGTCCTTGTTGCTGGGAAGGCTGAGGCTGATAGGCTGCTTGCATTTGGGGAATTCTGAGCTTCAGTGGGGCTAAAATCTACTGTATATTTGCGCTGTTTGCAGCAATATAGTAAGCCTCTATGTGCAGAATGCTATCAGACTACTTAAGGAGGGTCTGATAGGCCCAGGTTGGAAAAACAACGTAGGTCAAATCTTAAAGTTTCCTTGATGATTGGTATTAGGAAGGGGTCTTTAAGTTTTGTTCTTATCCTGGATGTAATAGGGAGATTCAGCAACAAAATAAATAAAAGTTCAATAGGCTTCTTATATCATCTGCACTACCTATGCTAGGCCTGCACAGCTAAGTTTAAGGTCCTTCACAATCCATTTTTTCTTTTGCTAATATTCAATAATATCTCCATAGCACTACTAGATAATTAATGATCCTATTCACAGATAGACATCAAAAACTCCTTTACCAAATAATGTTACAAACATAAAATGACTAGAAATTATTCTATATTTTTAGGGAACAAAAGATACAGATCAATAGGGATGAGCCAAAACTATGCCTTACTTTAGTAATCAAAATCTGTTGGGTTACAAATCAAGAACAAATGAGTATTCCATTGTTTGATCTATTCTGTGCTCAGAACTACATTAGAAACAGCAACAACAATAAATTTAAAAACAAATTAAAGTACTTAAAAACAAATCTGAAGCTGACTTCTTATTTTTAAAATGAGAGTAAAAATTCTATTGATTATTTTCTTTTAGAAATAAGTTTACTTCTATTTAAGGAATTAATGAAGAGAAACAAAAACATACCTTACTGGCTTCCATGATAATTTTATTTATTTTCTGTTTATCTAATCCTTCCATTCCTGCTTTGTTATCATTCAGTCCCATTCTAAGCAGAAGCCCGTCTTTGTCCATTATGCAAATGAATAAATTAGCTGTTAATTAGCTGAAAAAAGGATAAAAATTAAGCATTACTTTTAAAAAAGGAAAGTCTCAATGTCTTAGGAAAAACATTGGCTGGAAATTGGGTAAACAGGGTTCTTTTCTCAGCTCTGCCAATGACTCTGGGTAAACCTGGCCAAATCACTTCATTTTTTCTTTAGACCTTGATCCTCTTAGCTATAAAATAAGAGGACTGAATTAGATGTTCTCTAACATCTCTTTTGGCTGATATTCTATGCTTCCTATATTTAGTAATATGTTTATATTAAGTATATTTTGTGATTTTAACAGTTAGAAAATACAACTGTTTTTGTAAGACTTTATGCTGGGACTACTTTTTGTATGAACCTCCTTTTTTGAGGAAGAATTCTCTGCTTCTAGCTCAAGAGTCCCAATCCTGGATCCTAGGACAATCTTGATACTTGAAAGCATCCTGGTACAGTGTATGAGAAGCAATTATTGACTGATATACACAAAAATTAAATATCCCTTTTTAAAGACTACTTTCTTATATTTGATTATAGAACTCTACCTTTCTCTTTAGTAACACATCAACACATCATTTGCACTTCATATCCTTACAAGGGTTCCTTCTTATCTTGTTTTTTTTTTTTCAATTAACAAGGATTTATTTTCTTTCCCCAACAGCCTCATTTACAAGAAGGAACTCCAGCCCCTCCATCAAGGGCTCTTTCTTACTTCCTGGATACTCTAAGAAAACATAAGACATAAATGCTTCCTCACCACTACCATGGTTTAAACACATCCTGACTTATTTCAAATTGCTTAAGTACTTCCTGATACAGTAGGCAGTAACTGGAAAGAAAAAAAAGAAAAGAGAAACAACATATTTTCTCCTTCCATCCACTCCCAAAACTACATATATGGAAGATAAGAACTAGATGACCTTAAAATCTCAGGATCTCCTTCCAAGTTAAAATTCCATGATTCTTTCATTCCCTCTGAACTTGCTCTCTGTTCTCATTGTGACCATGCAAATTTATACTAGGATCACTATTAAAGCAATGCAGAAACTTCAACAATGCCAATGGGTATCTATTCTGTAACTACTCATAGAGAAAACTGCCCAGAGGCCCTGAGAAATGAGATGGCTAGCCTAAGCCATAGGTAGGACTTGAACTCATGTTTTCCAAATTCTGAGGCTGGCTCTCTATTCCTTTCTCCCAAATAATTATTTATTCTGTGTACAGCACTGGGCTCTATATAAACATATTTTGGGAAAATTAATCTTTTTTATTTTCATTTTTATTGTCATGCAAAACACAATTCCATATTGGTCACTGTTGTAAGAGCAAACTATGTGAAAGACAACTCTAGCAGTTCTTTCTCTGCGGTGGATAGCATTACTCATCATGAGTCTTTCAGAATTGTCCCAGATCATTTCATTGCTGAGAGTAGCCAAGTTTTCACAGATAATCATCATCCAATACTGTTGTTACTGTGTACAATGTTCTCCTAGTTCTTCTTATTTTACTCTGCATCACATCCTGCAGATCTTTCCAGTTTTTTCTGAAATCATCCTGCTTACTGTTCCTTATAGCACAATGATATTCCATTATCAACATGTACCACAATTTGTTCAGCCATTCCTGAATTGATGGGCATCCCCCTCAATTTCCAATTCTTTGCTACCATAAAAAGAGCAGCTATAAATATTTTTGTACAAGTAGGTCCTTTGGATATAGACTAAGTAGTGGCATTACAGGATCAAAGAGTATGCACAATTTTATAGCCCTTTTGGGTATAGTTCTAAATTGTCCTCCAGAATGGTTGGATCAGTTTACAACTCCACGAACAGTGTCCCAATTTTTCCACTCCAACATTTACCATTTTCCTTTACTGCCATATTGGCCAATCTGATAAGTTTGAGGTGATACCTTCAAGTTGTTTTAATTTGCATTTCTCTAATCAAGAGTAATTTAGAACATTTTTTCATATGATTATTGAAGACTTTGATTACTTCATCTGAAAACTGCTTGTTCATATCCATCGACCATTTGTCAACTGGGGAACAGCTTGTATTCTTATAAATTTGGCAAATTAGACCTTTATCAGAGATGTTTGTTATAAAAATTTGGGAAAAGTAATCCTTCAAAGGTAAAGTAAAAAACAAAACAAAACACCTAAACCTTTCCCCAAACTATGGCTGATATAATATAGTCATATATCTAACAAAATTTCTACCACTAAACCTGCTGCTGAAATCAGAATAACATGAGTAAATCATCTGTGCTGTCTTCAGAAGGATTACTAATTAGTTGTGGTGAGGGAAAAAATTGCTACTTGCCATAAAGTCCTTGTCTAAACTATTTTGGTTCTCATTTGCTACCAGCTTTATTTGTGAAAGGTCCTCCCTTCTGTTGTCTATTTTGAGGGGTTGCGTGAGTGTATGCATTGTGTGTAACATATAGCTTGGGTTCAAATCCCATCTCTGATGTTATTACTTGTGTGACCTTGCACACTGAGCAATTAGGTGGCACAGTGGATAAAGTGCAGGACCTAGAGTCATGAAGACTCATCTTCCTGACTTCAAATCTGGTCTCTCTGACTCTTAAAAGCTGGGCGACTCTGGGCAAGTCATTTAACCCTGTTTGCTTCAGTTCCTCATCTATAAAATGAGCTGGAGAAGGAAATGGCAAACCACTCCAGTACCTTCGCAAAGAAATCCCCCAAAAGAGTCACAAAGAGAAAAACAACCCCAAAAAAAATACCTAGGACAAGTCACTTAATAGCTCTCTACCTCTGTACACATATGACAATGAGATAATATGCTCATGTCAACATCAGTACTTCATTTTTTTGAATGCAGAAAAATAGGAAGGGTGATATGTCTAAGAAGTCAGGTCATGAAGGGTCTCTTTTTGCTTCTTCATATTTTAGCCATCCAATTAATTTGATTTTTTTTTTTTTACTACACCAGCAATTTCACTCGATGTCCTCTGCTTATGTAGACCAGCACCTGCTCTGCCCAGGACCATTTGAGAGTCACATGGAGCACTGAGAGCATTAGTGACTTGTGAAGGGTTCTGCAGTCAGTATGAATCCAAGGTGGCTCTTGAACTCAGGTATCAGGGACTCCAGTGCCACCTTTCTTTCCTTTACACCATATACTGCCTCCTCTTGCCCTCACCTGACACTAAAGAATAAGACGTTGAGAAACTCACATCTATATTTTGCTTTAAACATCACCAATACAAATGCAATTATTACTGAATTTCTGGTTAGCATGGGGAACCATAACTTGCAAAGGAATGCTTTCAAGTAACACATCCCAACCTTACATTAGTCTTTTTGACTGACTCAAGATTGAGCCTGAGGCTCATTAAAGCCCCTGGATCTGCTTTGGTCATACCTAATCTATTTTATGCTTGTGAAGATTATTTTTTAAAAACCAAAGTGTAGGACTCCTCTTGGAGCAGATGACCTCTAGACTTCCTTCTAACTAAATCTATTTGGACATCTCTCATCCCATTAGATTCAACTTATAATTCTTGCTTTTTGAGATCCTTGTGGACTTTTCACTGTCATTGAGTACACTGACATTTCCTCTCAGGAATAACAAACATTTATGTCACCAAAATATCTGATAAATACAAAATAACATGTGGTGAGGAGGCACTCTTCTCATGAAGGCAGATGACTAGAAGGTCTAAGGTCTTGGCACTGGCAAATTTTGGCTCTGAGGTGGTAGTGCATCCTGGAGGAGTCTAAAAGTCCACCTTTCTCCAGCAAGCACAAGGGGGCTTGGTGGTGATCTGACCTCTAAGGAGGCTACTCAAAAGGTAAGGGGGAGACAGATTGGTACAATGGAAAGAATCCTGGCTCTCTAGTCTGAGAACTGAGGGTTTCAAATTCTATTCTGGATTCACAACATGTGTGACTGCCAACAATAACAACCTCTTTGAGCCTCAGTTTCCTCATCTGTAAAATGAGGAAGTTATGCTAGAAGTCCCAAAAGTATATTATAGTTCCATATAAATTAGCACATGAACTAAGAGGGTAGCAATGTGAATGAAGAGCAGGGTCAGATAACCATAGATCCAAGATAGGAAAGACACTTAGAGATCATCTGGTCTAACCTCCTGCGTGGCAGGTAAGAAATGCTGTTGAGAAAAAAAAGTGACAGGACTTTTTCTTTGTCTTAGAATGTTCCTCATACTCTTAGTACTGAAAAGTATCTCCTTTTGTTGTCTCTTTTGAGGGGTTTGTGGAGAGTGATACAACTTGGAACAGTGGAAAGAATGGGTTTAGAGTCAGAGGATATGAGTTCAAATCTCATCTCTGATGTTTATTTGTCCCATCTGGGGTGCCAAACTGTAATGGAGGATTATTAAGAATGTAATCTAAATGGTTTTGTGGGTTCACACTGGGTTGAAGGAGAGACAAGAATGTCTGATGGTCTGGACCAAACAGAATAGGAAGACCAGGGTTTACTGCCAAGCTGTTAACTGTCACAAGAATGGCAGTTTGGCCAATAGTCACTTAGCTCACCTAGGCTAGGGCCTATGTAACCAGCAGGCAACAGGTAAAAGTTGTAACAGTTTTAATTGAATAAACAAATAAACAAGGATGGATATTAGGGATTCTACTTTTAACAACTAAGGACAAACCACAAGGTCAAGGGAGGGACTTAACTATATTATTCTATTGACCTAAGCCAGGCAGGGCCCAAAGGAAGCAGTATTGAGGTCACAAGGAAAAAGCTCCTCCAAACCTGGTTCCAACCAGGTATGGTCAGCTCAGCCAAAGGGCCTGAGGATGGCTTTCAATTGGGATCTCACGGTAAATCCAAGGATGGTCTCAGGATGCCAGGAGCCAACTCCAACAGGACAGGTGATCCAAGGTACCCAGGTAGGAAGAGAGAGTTTGCAATGCTGTCCACCAGATCCCAAACCACTTCCCCACTTAGTGCTGCTCTGCAGGTCTGTTGTCCACTGCTGAAAGCCTCTACCTCTCTCAGGATCCCAGGGAATCTGGATGCAATTTTCCCTAACTCTGAGTTCTCCCAGGGTTAGCAACAGTTATGTCCCCAACCACTATGGAGTCTATCTCAGAAAGCAAGAAGCACACTTCCTGTTTCTTCATTCCATCTTGGAATCCTCCAGCCCTTCCTGCTAGGTCCAACACTAATACTAAATTAATAACTAAATAGCCCTCATAACAGTTTAGAGTCAGAGGATACGAGTTCAAATCCCATCTCTGATGTTTATTACCTTTAACGTACTATATCATCATAGTACTGTAGGCTTTCTCACTTAACAGCCCGGTACCTGTTTCGGTAAATGGAGGGAGTGAACTAGATGGGTTCTGAGGCCTCTTCCAGCTCAAGATCAGTGATCTTAAGATCTTGAATATGCAGGCTGAGTATATATTTGGGCTTTGCTGTGGGACAGATGAAATTTAAGATATTGGTTTCAAACAATTTTCTGCCCAAATGCTTTCAAATTTTCCCAGAAGCTCTTGTTGAATATTGAGTCCTGTACTTTCTAATTTGTGTTTTTTTGCTGTGACAGACATTTGCTTCTAGACCTGACTAATTTAATCTGCGATCTACTTTTGTATTTTTTAAATTAGCACTAGTTTTCTGATCCTGCTTTTATTCTAGTTTTGAGATCTGAGAGTGCCAATCCCCCTTCATTCCTACTTCTGCTCTCCATTTCCCATGAGAAGCTAGATGTTTTGCTTTTATAACTGAATTTTGTAATTGTCTTTAAAAAAAAAAACAACTAGGTTATATTGATCTATTCTTCCTGCCAACTTCTGACAAAATGAATAACCTATAAACTGGAAAGAACAGAGCAACAAAAAAGGCTAATAGAGTGCTGCTACCCAGGATAAAGACAGAGGCGGTAAGAGATGAAGTCATCATTGGAGGAAACTGAAACAATGGCTCTTTGGCTGTCAGAGATCTTTGACAGACTGCAGGAAAGCAGGATGAGTACTACAGGTCAGAGGGCAAATTTCCTCATCTTCCTAAAAGAGAGGGGAATAGAATCTATAAGCTATAGGCCAATAAACTGAACTTTGATTTCTGTCAAAATGCAAAAAAGTGTCAACAGAATCGGAAGCATAGTTAGTGAACATATGAAAAGGAAGCAGTAATCACAAAGAGCCAGGATAGCTTTATTGAGAACAGGTCATGCCAGACCAAACTGCTGTGTCCTTTTTTGACAGGGCTAGTAGATTAGAAGATTAGGGGAACACTCTTACTATAGAGTTGACCCAGATTTAAGAAAAGCATATGACAGAGTCTTTTATTTTGTTCTTGTGAATAAAATGAAGAAATCTTGGCTAGACAATAGTACCTTCAGGTAGATTTCAAAGTAACTGAATAAACAGACCCCCAAAGTAGTCCTTAGATAGCTTGATATCAGCTTGGAAGCAGGTGCCCAGTAAAGTACCCTAGGGATCTATACTCAGCACTCTGCCATTTAACTTAAAAGTGTCTTGTATAAAGGGATAGACAGCTTATCAAGTTCTCAGATGACATAAATTTGGGAGGGATAGTAACATATGGAATGACAAAGTCAGGATTTAGAAAGACCCTAACAGGCCAAATTGAATAAAATTTATTTTAAAAATTCTTATGGTCATTTTTGTTTTAAATTATCTCCATTTCTGAATCTCATCTTCCTTTCTCTCCCCTCCCCATCCCTCAAGGTCAAATATAATAGGAAAAATGTGTTGTTTTCTATGAAGGCTTAAAAAAATCAACTTTAGAGATTCAAGATTAGGGAGTGTTATAAGAAAAGTTAAGTTTGCAAAGGGCAGAAGCATGGGCTAGCAGAGTGGAGCATTTGAACAGAGAACTCAAGACTATGGTGGTGAAATTTTGTGCTGAAACACATCTAAAATGGCTAAATATTCTTCCCATAACTTTGTTTTTCTTGCATATAAGACCAAGAGGAGATTTGCATCTATCATCTTATGAAATGCTCTTTGGACATGCTCCATTGCAAGCAAAAACTTGTAAGGCTGTTTATATATCTCTCTTAGGGGGAGATTGTCAAATTGCTAAATATTTAAGTACTTTACAACAAAGGCTTAGAGAATTGCATGATATGGGAATATTGATCCAATCTGGTCCATTGGATTATTTTCTCCATAATTTTCAACCAGGTGATATGGTATATGTGAAAATTTTTGCCAAAACATCGACTACACAAGAGAGTTGGGTTGGTCCTTATACAACTGTGTTAATTTCACCTTCATCAGTGAAAGTATTAGGAAGAAATTCTTAGTTTCATTGTTCTCATGTAAAATTAGCTCATAGAATTGATGATGAAACTGTAGAAATACTAGAAGCAGAAGGAGAAATTGGAGAAGAAGAAGAGTTGGAGAATAGCTGTCAAGCGGAAAACTGAGATTTCATCAGGCAAATAGAGTCTGCATTCAAAAAGATCAGTAAGGAGAGGGCCATTCCAGTGGAAGAGGACATTCTGGTGGAAGAGGAGGATCCAGAGACACTGAAGGACATTGTGCAGAGACCAAAAGACTTATAGCTAATAAGAAGATAAAGACTTTAAAGAGAATTTTCAATTAAGAGGATTAAGTGATTAATGGACTAATGTTTCTAAGAATTTGGGTAATGTAACATAGCAACATAGCATATTATCATAATGCATTCAACAGTACATATTACTGACATGAACTTTGGAGAAGAGAGTTCTTTAGACAAGATAAGAAGATGGAAAATCTGAAGTTTTGGTAGGTATGCAACAGAAACAAAACAACATAACACAGCAGAAATAACAACATAACATAAACATGTACATATAAACACAAATATAAACATGGTTAGGATATATTGATTGATTCAAGTAGTGATTCAACAAATAGTTACTTGTTATAGAATTTAGTTATATAAGAATGTCCATGTAGGTAAATGGATACTGTTTAGATTTTAGATAGCTTAGAATAGTAGTAATATTGGTAGATAGGGTTAGTTTTAGGAGATTTCACTAAGATAGGGCTGTAGCTAGATAGATTAGAGTTTAGGGTTGATAAGGTAGGGCACTGAATTACATTACAACATGTATTACACATTACATTTTCCAATACATGTACATAGATATGTAAACATATGTAAATAGCATGTATTACAGCTAAGGAAGATAAAATCATGTTATGGTGTATGTATGCAACATACATGTAAATATGGTACACGTGTAGCATACATGTATTTATTGCATATGTGTAGAAACTATGTATGTAGTTAATATTTGATAATGATTAAGTTTTTACATAGGATACTTAGATCCACAGTTTTTTGTTTTTTTTAAACCCTTACCTTCTGTGTATTGGTTTATAGGTGGAAGAGTGGTAAGGATGGGCAATGGAGGTCAAGTGACTTGCCCAGGGTCACACAGCTGGGAAGTGTCTGAGGCTGGATTTGAACCTAGGACCTCCCCGTCTCTAGGCCTGACTCTCAATCCACTGAGCTACCCAGCTGCCCCCTCCACAGTTCTATATAAAAGTTCAGTTTTGTGTAATAATAATAATCTTTTAATTTAAAATAGGATTGTTTTGAATTTTCATCTGTTTTTAAATGTATTTTATATAAGTAAGTTTTGATGGATTGGTTTGATTTTTTTTGTAAAAACTTATGCAGTGTTGTGTTTATTGTACTTTTTCTAAATTTTCTAAGTTTTCTATTTTATACATTACAATAATTTGAAAGTGATAGGACTTTTTCTGTATTAGTTTATAAGAATAGTATTTTATGACTTTAGTGTTTTACATGAAGTTTTGTGTTTGTATTTTTATTTTGATGTTTTCTTTGCTTGTTTGCTTTTGCATATATTTGCTTTGTATTTTGGACTTTGTAACTTCATTATATAATTTTTCCTTTTCCTTTCCTTTGTTAAATCCTTAGAGTAAGGTAGTGTTAGATAGGATAAGATGAGTGAGTGTAGGCTGTTTATTATTTTGGGTAAGATTTAGTTTAGGTGGGAAATAAGTTTGTTGGTACACAAATGCCAAAACATTGTTTTCAACACTATTTTGGCTTTGTGCAAAGTGAGGGGGGGGAACTGTTATAAGAAAATTTAAGTTTGCAAAGGGCAGAAGCATGGGCCAGGACAGTGAAGGATTCTAGAATTCTGTGGGGGAGAGCTGTGCTGTTGCTGAGTGACAGTTGGGCCTAGGGGCTGTGGTTTTTCTCTCTGGGGTTTGACCTAAGGAGACTATTTCCCTGTAGCTTTCTTCCTGCTTTATCTTCCCATCCATTTCCTGTGGCTATTTGACATCTGCTCAGTTCCTATGCTGATTCTGAGACATCTGACAGCTGATTGTGAGACCTGGCCTTGTTCCTTTTGGCTCTTGGTCCATCTTTGGGTCCTGTCAGACTTACACAGACCCTTTCCTTAAAATCTTCAAAGGGTGGGCAGCTGGGTAGCTCAGTGGATTGAGAGTCAGGCCTAGAGACAAAAGGTTGTAGGTCCAAATCCAACCTCAGACACTTCCCACCTGTGTGACCCTGGGCAAGTCACTTGACTCCCATTGCCCACCCTTACCACTTTTCAACCTATGAGCCAATACACAGAATTAAAGGTTTAAAAAAAATCTTCAAAGGGTGGTTTACTGTTAGTTTATCTAAGTACATGAATTTGGGTTTAGATATTGAGAAGAAGAGTAGAGTAGGAAAATCACTCAGAAGAAATCTCTATACTCTGCGTAGAGTTATTTAGATCTGGGGGGGTCTTAGGTAGTTGGCATTATAGATTAAGTCTATTCAATTCCCTTCTAACCTTCCCCATGTTAATTAAAGCAACTTTTATTTAACATTTTATTGGTTTGTGGAAGTCACCTCGGTGTTTGGCTTTGCCTGCACTGGGCTTGTTTGGCCTTCCCAAAACAGGTTAATTTGCTGTTACCGGCCCTAAGTAATCATCAAAACTCATTCCCTGAACCCACCAACATTTCAGGAGCTATGGTTAGACAGCAATTTGCCTTAAATAGATCTGCATTTTTAAAATTTGCAGGTAATACTTCAAATAATTAATTTAGAAATAACAATATCATTGCCACCATAAAATTTTTGGTCAGGTCCACCTGTGCCAAGATGAGTCAGGTTTCTTGCAAAAATACATAAAGAAGATGTACAAAAAAGTCATGTTCCACATAGGTTTCATGGATAACTAAAGCTTTTATTCTTGAAGCATTAAAATCTGTTTTATTTTAATCATTATGTGCTGGAAGCCATTGAGGCTGTGATGTTTAGCAAGGCTACTCACAAGCTCTGACAATCCAGCACAGCAGGTTGTCAGGAGGATGGAAATTCCACACTCAGTTTCCCCTATGTGATTCTTTTTACAGTGACATTCACTTGCACTGAAATTATTACAATTAATATCCTTATTCGGCTTCAAGGAGACACAGAAAAACAATACAGGTTCATGGCAAGAACTATCACAGTCACAGACTAATCTATCCCAAAATAAACCCTTGTAAAACCCCCTAGAGTATAGACATTTCCCCTAGAATCAGCCCAGCAAAAAACCAGCAGTTAGTGAGTTAATATTAAAAATTTAAAATCTCTAACTCAGATTCCCATACACAGGTTCCTGCAAGAACAGGCCAGAACAGTCTCCAAGTTCTTCCCCCCCCCCTTTCCAGATCCAGTTTGGTACAGTAATTTAATATAAAAGAACAATGAATGAAATATGAAGAAATTGTCTCCCATGAAAAGGCCTGTACGTTCTCACCACTGTAGCCCAAGAGATATGTCAAACACACCTAACACAATGTTTCCAAAGATAAGATGTATGGTGGGAATGGAATTCATGCCAACATTGATGTAATCCTGAGGAAAATGATATAAAAATTAAAATCAGCAGATGGCATTTCAGATCAGCCACTACAAACCTATTGGGTCTCTGGCTCTTCTCACTCCATTTTCGCTCATTTGTCCTGCCCCCAAGGGGAAAAGGACTGCTGGTAATCCCCCTTCTACACCCCCAGCAATTTTGAATAACAATTTTTCAAAATATGTTTTGCTTTTCCTTATATTCTTTTTTTTTTAAAACCCTTAACTTCTGTGTATTGGCTCCTAGGCGGAAGAGTGGTAAGGGTGGGCAATAGGGGTCAAGTGACTTGCCCAGAGTCATACAGCTGGGACGTGTCTGAGGCCAGATTTGAACCTAGGACCTCCCGTCTCTAGGCCTGGCTCCCAATCCACTGAGCTACCCAGCTGCCTCCTCCCCCCATATTCTTAAACAGAAAACAATGAATGCAATTTAACCAGTTTAACTTCTTTGACGAAATTACAGAAAAGCATATTTCTTCCAACCTCAAAATGCTTTGCAATTTGAGCCCACCTTTGAATACTTACATCATTTCCTAAAGAATAAAAAGGCGTGGCTAAAAAAAACAATGGACATACTCATTGTTAGAGGGAATGTGAGAAGACTGTGCACATTATAAACTTTTGATGGAGTCATCAACAGTTGGTGCAACCATAGAAAACCTCTAAGTAGCCACTTCTACTTCCAGATATCTAATCCTATGAAATACTCAAAGCAACTAAAATTATGCTGAAAAGCTTTTAAAAATACCTATAATCATCAACTCTGAGATCCCACTGCTAAGCAAATATTCCAAATAGATGAAACTTAAAAAGAAAGGTTCAATATATACTAAACTATCCATAACAGTACTTTCTGTGGTAGCAAGAAAAACAAAAAAAGTAAATGACTTCCAAATGGGAACAAATGACTATATCAGTGGTTCTCTAACTTTTCTTTTCTCTCATAGTTTCTTTTTTTTTTTTAATTTTTTTAAAAAACCTTTACCTTCCATCTTGGAGTCAATACTGTGTATTGGCTCCAAGGCAGAAGAGTGGTAAGGGCTAGGCAATGGGGGTTAAGTGACTTGCCCAGGGTCACACAGCTGGGAAGTGTCTGAGGTCAGATTTGAACCTAGGACCTCACATCTCTAGTTCTGTCTCTCAATACACTGAGCCACCCAGCTGCCCCTTCTCTCATAGTTTCATTTGATAATAAAAAAAGATTCTCAGGCAGTTAGGCTTCCAGATAAATTCATTATCTAGGTCTTACTTTCCGTTCCTTTGCCCCTTTCATCAACTTTTCCATTTTTCTGGGATTTACAACTGAGGAGATGGCAATGTATATCTGTGGATAAAGCTTGTGACTTTATAGATACCAAGCCCAGAAAAACAAGCTGCATACCACAACTAGGGGCAATGAGTGGGAAATGTGGAAGTCTTGGGGTATTGGGAGGACTTCTGAGGAAAGTCTAGAGAAATCCAAGGCACAGCTTTTGAAAACCAATGGGCTAAATAAAATGAATGTAATGGAATCTATCTGGGTTGTGAGAAATGACTATAAAGAAGAATTAAGAGACAGATGTTTGGGAAGGTTTATACAGAGATGAATGTTGAATAAAAGCAAGTAGAATCAAAACAAATGGCTACAATGTAAAAATGAAGAAAAATGAATTAAAATTATATAATTAAATGGCAAAAACAATGCAACTATAATGGCCAAACGTGGTCTCATAAAGAAGATACACGTCTTTCCCTTTGCAAAGAGAGAATATGGATGTGGCATAGAGCATATACTGTCAGGCTCTAGGTGTGTTTAATTAATTACTCTTCATTCTTTGTTATGAGGACAGGAAGAAGATTTTTAGGAATGAAGTAGATTAAAAACCAAAAAAATCAATATTTTTAAATAATAAAAAAGAATAAGGGTGATTATCATTTTGGTTGTGAAAACTGAATAGTAATTAAGAGAAAATTTTCCTTTTTAAAGAGTAATTTTTAGAAATCTCAGAGGAGGTCTTAGTGCGACAGAATGACTGAAACAAAATAGAACACAGAAAATGAATATAACAATCCCCCAAAGATATCAAAGATTCAGTATGATGGCTGCTAAAGCCACATGACTTTCTAAGATGAATGGAAATGTGGAGTAAGTAATTGAAAGTATCAATTAAGAAAATCTACAACCACAAAAAATAGAGTGGGTCTACTTATCAATCAATCTACAATGGTGTATTATGCATTTGCTATATATCAAGCATTGTACTGGCCATGCTAGATAGTGATACAAAGAATCAAGCAATGTAAGAAGAATCTAAGAATCTTTTAGTAATTTTAATCTTTTAATCCAAGAAGCTTTTATTCTAATGAGGAACTTCAATTCTGTAGGATATTTGCTTGGAGGAAAGGATAGAACTATTCAATGCTGTGATCCTATCTACACAAATCTTTCTCAGTACTGTTATAGGTAAGTTATAAGGTAGACATAGATTTAAGTTAGGATAGAAAGCTGACAGCTAAAAGCAAGCCTTGACTGAGTGCACAGACATTCCAGGATAGAATGAAGAGTGAGGTTTGAAAAGGAGTATGGTCTTCTTGGCTAAGCTGGAAAGAAGGAGGGTGTTTTTGTCCAGCTTGCTGAGACTCAAGTAGTTGCGAAGTTTTAGGATTTTAAAGAAAATTGAAGAGACAATCAATCGACACAGCCTGTTTCATATGTTTCTTAGCTCCTAACATTTAGTAAGCTATCTTGCCTTTCTCTTCTGAATAACATTCTTCTAGCTCCAACTTGCTCTCCAAAGTACCAATTTTGCAAATTAGCCCAATGGAAACACAGAGTCTTTGTCACTGCTGCTAGTAGCTTCTCTTCTGAACAGCTACGATAAACTGCTTCTTGAGATCTTCATGTTGTTAATACCTCTATACCCACATTTGACTTCCATTTCTTTTTTACCCTGTTTTACCAACTATCTTCTTCTTGAGGCCTCTTCTATTTCTGCCTCCTCCATAGTACATGTTCCTTCTTTCCTTTGGGTTTTTTCACATTCTCTTTCTGTTCCTCTTCCTACCCTGGTCTTTTTTTGTTCTAGTCTTCCTCCTTCAACTTGTTTGCAAATGATCCCAAATGTTCCTTTCCAAATTCAATCTCTGCCCTTCTTCATAATTCTAAAGCCCCCTGATTAATCTTTACTCAATAACTGATCCATGGAAGTGAATGAGATCAATAGCAAAAGAGTAAATAGAGAGTAAAGGGCTCAGGACAGACCACTGAGTAATAGAGGCTAGATGATGATCTAGCCCAGGGGATTGAAAAGGTGTGGACAGATAGGAGAACCAAGAAGGCAGTGTAATGAAAATCCAGTGAGGAAGAAGCATCTAGGAGAAAAGGGTGGTTAACACTGTTAAATGAAGATCAGACAAGAAGGATGGAGACTCAAGGGACATAAATAGGCAAATTTCAGATAAAGAAATCAAAACTATCAATAAGCACATGAAAGGGTTCCAAATCTCTTATAATTAGAGAAATGCAAATCAAAACAACTCTGAGGTACCACCTCACACCTAGCAGATTGGCTAAAATGACAGCAAAGGAAAGTAATAAATGTTAGAGGGGATGTGGTAAAATTGGGACATTAATGCATTGCTGGTGGAGTTGTGAATTGATCCAACCATTCTGGATGGCAATTTGGAACTATGCCCAAAGAGCTCTAAAAGATTGCCTGCCTTTTGATCCAGCCATACCACTGCTGGGTTTATATCCAAAAGAGATCATAAGGAAAAAGACTTGTACAAAAATATTTATAGTCGCACTCTTTGTGGTGGCAAAAAAATTGGAAAATGAGGAGATACCCTTCCATTGGGGATTATGTGAACTGGAAAGACTTCCAAGAAGTGATGTAGAGTAAAAGGAGCAGAACCAGGAGAACACTGTTCTTGTCAGTCACTGGAATTGTCAGTCACTTTACAATTGTTTTTAAGTACTTACTATGTGCCAGACACCATGTTAAATACTGGGGATACAAAAAAATCTGTTCTCAAGAAGCTTACAGGCTAATGAAGGAGACAACATGAAAATCTTACATCCATAAAATACATATATAGTAAAAATAGAAAGTAATTTCTGAGATAAAGGACTAGTGGAAGGGGACAGGGTTACCTGAAGAGGCCAGGGAAAAAGTTAAGATTTGAGCTGAGTCTTGAAGGAAGCTAATAGGGAAGCTATGAGTCAGAAGGATTGATCATTCCAGGCCCATGAGAGAGTCGGTACAAATGTACCAATTTGAGAAATAGTACATCATATGTAAAAAAGAAAATAGGATAGTATATCTGCATTGGAGTAGGGGAGTAAAGTATAAGTGAGCTGGAAAAGGTGGTGGAAAAGATCAGTTGTGATCAGCTTTATATCCCAAATGGAGCATTTTATATTTGACTCAGGAGATAAAAGTAAGCTGCTAGAGTTTTCTGAGTAAAGACAGTGACATGGTTAGATCTGCATTTTGGAAAAATCATTTTGGCCGTATAGTAGGGGATAGATTGGAATGGGGAAGGATCTGAGGCACAGAGGCTCATTAGAAGAGTCCAGGAGAGAGGTGATGAGAACCTGTACAAAGGGAGTGTTTGTGTGAGTGGAGAAAAAAAGAAATACAAGAGAGATATTGTGAAAGTAGAGATGCTAATCTTTTAAAAGATTGGATGTGGGAGGTAAGGGCGAGGAATTGAAGATGACACTGACTCAGGCACCTAAGTGACTGGGAGGACACTGGTACTCTTGATAGTAATAGGAAAGCTGAGAAGGATGAAGGTGAAAGACAACGAATTCTGTTTTAGATGTGTTGAGTTTGGGTTGTCCATGGGATACCCATTTTGAAATGTGTAAGAGGAAATTGATAAGGTTAGGCTGCTTACAGAGATCTGAGAATCACTTGAATAGAGATGATAAGTTGAACCCATGAAAGCTGATAGGATCACCAAATGAGATAGTAAGAAGGAAAAAGAGAAGAATGCTTAGACACAGCAAGAGTGGTAGGGTTTAGAAAGAATTTTTTTTTTAAATGATATGAAGAAGACCTGAGATTGCTTGTGAGCAGCAGAGAATAAATAAATAGATAGGGAAAGAGTGAATAGTAGAAAGAAAAGTGGGATGATTGTAAGAGTAATTTGTCAGAGAAGATAGGAGCGGATGGAGTCAGAGTAAGCAGAAGGACTGGACTTGGAGAGAAGAGTCACTTCTTCATCGGAGACTGGAGAAAAGGAAGAGAAAAAAGGAACAATATCAAAAGATTTTGAAATACAGAAGAGGCATCTCAGGGAAAATGACTTCTATTTTCTCAGCCAAAAATAGGATGGAGTCTTTAGCTAACAGAGCCAGGGTATGGGAGACTTTAGGTAAGAAAAGAAAATGCCCTATTATTCTTAAAATAGTATGTGGCAGGAAGTAAGGTATAGGTAGTGAGACCTGAGAGAGAGAGGGGGGGAGAAAAAGGGTGAGATAAGTAGTAGGCTTATCAAATTTGCAGATGGCAGAAAGCAGGCAAGCAAAGCCTCTATACCTCTATCTCTCCAAAAATAGTTGCTAATGAAAGGAATCAAATCTGAGTCTCATTTTTCATACCTGTAAATGAAGGTGTTGGATCAGATAATACTTAATTTCCCTTTCAGCTTTAAGCCCTAAGGTGCTAATGTCTTTAACATCATTTTTCTGATGTTGTCCTTGGGAGAATGATTTAACTTGTTTCTACCTACCTCATGTCTTTCTTAAATCATATTGTTCTAAGCTCCCAAACTATACAGAATTACTAGAATACTACTGGGCTTTTTTCAGTGGCAGGCAGGAAATGGAATTTAGGTTGGAATCATTGAAAGAACTGTTACCATTTCCTTAATCCCAGTCCTTTCTCAATAGTTTTCTGATGAGCTTGCTCAAAAATACTCACAAGGATATCAAGATTACATATTATGCTGGGTTGTCCATCCAGTTATGTGTCACAATCTGAGCAATATAGCTGAGAAAACATTTTTTAAAAACACCAGTTACTTAAAAACTGAAGCAAATTACATCTCCTTGATCCATCACGTTTAAAATATGTCTTGATATAATTATTATGTACATACCTAATTCAAAAAGCAAGCTACAATTTATTTTGCTTTCTAAATGTCTCTGAAGATAACACAATAAGTTAAGTAAAAACTTCTCAATTTTTCTGGAGGGGAGATTGAAAGATAAGTACTATGATTTGTTTTGACTTTACTTATTTGACTTTCACCTCAGTTAACAAAAACAAAACTCTCTTGATGATTTAGATGCCCAACAGAGCAAATAATTAAAAGTAATCTTCTGATTCTATCTTATATGTATGGAATATCAAATTACATCTCTTCTTCCTTCATTTTTGACTAAGCCACAATTTTGCTTTTTCTGTAATCATTATAAAATATTTTGACAACAAACTACAAAAGAACAAGTAGGAATAGTAATGAAAATGGGTAGCTCAAGGTTCAGAGCAGTACAGGAATAGTCAACAGACAGGTTTTTAGGCTGTGAAAAATAAGTATAAACTTTTGGAAATTCATTTTTTAAACTGGTAAAAAAAGTTTAGTAATTTATTATGCTAACATAGGAAAAAAGTTATACATACACATATAAATAAAATGAAAATAAGCAAATTCCCACAAAGGAGATAGAGGCAGTTGCCAACTTACTGTTTCTGACAAATTGTTCTATCTTACTTTTCAGTTACCAGGTAACAGCCAGTCCTATTTGGTGACACAGGGGCCAGAGAAGCTCCTCATTCTACCCTGCCCTGCACAGCCCCATCATATCTCTTCACTTGGCACTTCCTTCCTCTACTTCCTCCCTTGTGAATACATTTTGCTCCTGCTTGGAATCTATAAACTACACCCAGTTTCTGTTTCTTATTTTGTTCTGATGCTAGTCTTAGGGTTGGTTACATGTCAGGGTTTATAGGACTGGCAGTAGCAAAGACAAGAAGGGAAAATGAAAGGAAAGCCCTATTCATTTGGAAAGACTATTCAAAAAAGCAAGAGAGACCTGAGATCAGATTTTTCCCCCCCTTGGATTTGTTTTTTTGAAGTTAGGAGCTGGGATGGATTCACTAAGAACAAATCTTGTATAACTTGTTTCATTTCCTTTTTGTGGGTCAGGTTTCTTGAGTGGTAAATTAGAATGCCAAAGAAAAGGCATATCTGGATTTTAGCAATGCCTTTGGAAAAGTCTTTTGAAATAATGAAGAATTGTAAACTAGAACATAGTACCTTCAGAGGGAGATGGAACTAGATGAACAGCATTAACCAAATAGTTATGATTAATGGATTAATATTAACTGAATGGAAATACCTAGTGGTATGCTGTAGGGTTCCAGTTTTGGAACTATAGAAATGATATAAGATTTTCTTTATCCTTGCTAAAATTAAAGTCTTATATTTAGATTTTTAAAATATAGCTGGTCTTTTCATCAGAAACTGCTGAAAGTCCTCCATCCTTTTAAAGGTCCAATTTTTATTTTCTTCTGCAGGGTTATTCTCAGCTTTGAAAGGGAAGTGATTCTTGGCTGTAAACTTATCTTTTTTTACCTTTCAGAATGTTGCATTCCATGTTCTCCTTTTGTCGATAGCAGAAGTTGCAAGGTATTTTATGATCCTGATGACTTTAGTTCCTAGACGTTTGAACAGCTTCCCTCCAAATGCTTGAAGTATTTCTTATTTAATGTGGGAGGTCTAGATTTTGGTTGTGACATTCCTGAGACTTTCCTTTTTGGGTTCCTCTAAGGACTAAATTCTTTCTATTTTCAATTTGTCCTCTGTTTCTAACAGAGCTGAGTGGTTTTCAATTGTGATTTCTTATTAAAATATAGTATCCAGGACTTTTAAAATATGATCTTTAGGAAGTCTAATGATTCTTAAATTATCTAACTTGTTTTATAATAAAGGTCATTCATTTTAGACATCAGATATCTTACATTTTCTTATGTTTGACTTTGTTCTAATATTCCTTCCTGTATTTTGAAGTTACTAATTTCTGGTTGGTTTGGTCTAGTTTTCAGATGGGGGTTTGCTACTTTTCCTCATTCTAATTTGTCCCTCCTTAGCTTTTATTTTTATTTCCTAAAAATCCTTGCTTAATTTCTTCTAGGCATTCATATAGTCCTTACTATGTTTTTACTTTGAATCTGCTCAAAGTTGTTACAGAGTTAATATCTCTTAAGCTGGATTTTTGATTATCTTTAAATATACAATACATTTTCATATTGATTGCTGTTTTCCTTGATTTACTGAACTCTCTAGCTTTAGTTCCTGAATTGGGATTTTGTGACAGGGTCAGGCTCTAGTTTCTGCTGTGGTTTTGGGTGGGGTGGTCACTCTGATTGGTCTTTCCCTAGGTTCCTATGCTGGTGTAAGGGCCCTCCAGATCTTTGAGATTCAGGGTACAGAAATTCAGGGTCTTTTCTGACATCTTATGGCAGAGTGCTAGCCTTCTGGGCTCCTGGGTTTTCCTGGTACTGCATAGTTGCACTATTTGACACTCTTCTTGATGGTCAATGAGGAGCTGACTTCCCCCACCAAATGTAAGTTCCTTTAGGGCAGGGACTGTCTTGCTTACTTATATTTGTATTCCAAATGCTTAGCAGAGTATCTACCACACAATTATTGTCTGTTTTTCTTCCAAAGAGGGCTAATGACATCACATGCTTACACCCCTCTAATTCATCAACAAGTCTGAAACCTGGCCGTTACACTCAAACTGGTCCAGGCCATTTGCCAAAAGAGTTTAATGGAGAGTGGCAGCTGTGAATGCTACAGCTTCTTGGAGCCACAGGTAAAAGTAAATAAATCAGATGGAGCTGATAATACTATTCACTGATATGAGACCTGAATTTCTATTTACTTTCTATCTTGAGACAAAATATTATAGCTAATCTTAAAAATAGGATAATGCTAGTACTAATTTCTAGCATATAGAAAGCTCTCTATATTAAAATTATTACATCATATGTTACATGTCACATAACATATTATATGCTATAGTATATATAAAAATTATTTTGAAGAGTGGTATTAATTTGCAATTGCTGTGAAATATAGTACACATTTCCAAATGATATGAGACTGACCAAACATATTATCCTAAGAAGTATCTTATAAAATATTTTAAAAACCCTATATGGGGGGGCAGCTGGGTAGCTCAGTGGAGTGAGAGTCAGGCCTAGAGATAGGAGGTCCTAGGTTCAAACCTGGCCTCAGCCACTTCCCAGCTGTGTGACCCTGGACAAGTCACTTGACCCCCATTGCCCACCCTTACCAATTTTCCACCTATGAGACAATACACCGAAGTACAAGGGTTTAAAAAAAAATCCTATATGGGTATAATCATAACACACCAAATAACAATGATTAAAATGTCAACTATATGCCAAGCACAGTGATCAGTGCTGAAGATATAAAGACCAAAATAAAACTGTTCCTAATTTCAAGGAGCTTACATACCACTAGAAGGACACTCACTGCTGTTCAAAAGTAAGATAATACAAGATTTAATCAAAATAAATAGAAATACAAATCAATTCCAGGGAGAGGGAAAGAAAAAAACATCAGGAAGAATCAAGAAAGTGTTTAGGTGTAGTCTTGAAGGAATTAGGGGTTCCAAGAGAAAGACTGAGGAGAATGAAAATAACAAGGACAGGGGACAGCTTATGCAAAGCAAAGGAGATGGGAGATAGAATGTTATGTTTGGAAAATAAGCCAGTTTGGAAGGCAAAAGAGTACACGAAGGGATGTATAATCAGTGAGGAAAAAACAGTTTGGAGGCAGATTGTGAAAAGTTTCAAATGCCAGAAAATTGTATTTTATCCTAGAGTTAATAGGGAGCCACTAACATTTCTTGGGCTGGGAATAACATGGTCATGTGTCTTCTTTTTTTAAAAAACCAACCAATCAACCAAAAAAACCTCTTGGTTTGGAACAAGGAGGAATAAATAACACAATAAAGCCTTGAAGACCAACCTGTTTCCACAGCAAGGCTGAAGATTTAAGTCTCTAGTACTTAGAACTGTCTGTAGTTCTTGTTATTTGGATGGATTGTTGGATAAGTAGTCTTGAACATAGGAATGACAACTTTTTATTATAGCCTTGCAGTCAGGCCAGAGGCATTGTCTAGTGCAGTGATGGGCAAACTTTTTAAAGAGGGGGCCAAAGGAAAAAAAAATGCTCATCTGTCAGTCTGTTTCTAGGGCAACTCTTTTGAAGTTTCATTGTATTGTATCCTACTCATTGTATTCGTCAGATTAGGAATGTCCTTTGGCCAAATAGAACATTTCAGGGGGCTGCATCTAGCCTGTAGGCCATAGTTTGCCCATCACTGGACTCTAGTGGGAATGGAATAGCGCAAAAAAGGTAGGTGTGGTCAAAATTTTTTCTTGGGTATCAACTTGGCAGCTAAGTGGAATGTCGTTTAGAGAAGGGAGAACCTAGACGCAAGGATACCTACTTGGAATATTTTGCAATAGTCTCTAGGCAATAGAATGAAGATCTAAAGTAGGATGATTATAGTATAAATGGAGAGAAGAGAAATGAAGGAAGGATGGAGAAAGACTCAAGATTTCATTTGATTGGATATGGGTTATAAAAGAGTAGAGGGTCAGAGATACCTCCCAGATTGTGAATGTAAGTAAGAGAAAGAATGGTGGTGTCCTGGTTGGAAATACTTAAATTAGGAGAGGGAAGGTTAGCTAGAAAGATGATGAGTTGTTTCAGACGTGGTAAGTTTGCGATGTCTACGAAACATTCAGGCATTCGTGTTCAGCAGGTAGTTGCAGATATGAGATTGAAGCTAGGAAGAGAAATGAGATATGAATATGGAGATTTAGGAGCAAGGTGCCATAAATTCATAATAGGTTGTCACTTTAATTCCATAGTTTACTCTAGTGGCAGCCCTAAAACAAAAGTGGAGAAATTATATAGTGAAAGTTTAAAAGGTGAAATTCCCAAGATAATGATTCATAGTTTAAGAATGGCACAAAGTCAAGAGAACAAGGGATTCAAGGGTAGTGGTAGTGAGTAAAATATTTGGTGGTTGGCCAGGGGTCAAGGTTAAGTATGGAGGGAAACAGAACAAGAACAGATCGGGAAAATGGGCCTGAGTCAAGGGTTTAGGCCCAGAGTTTGCAATAATGATGAAGAATTTAGTGTAAATAGAAGAAAAGAGAAACAGTAGGAGGGAAAGAAGTTATAGTTATAGTGAGGATTTAAAATTGTGGCATTGTTAAAGAGATGCAATCTTAGATATGGTGAGTTCTAAGATATAACCAGGATTATTGGCAGCTGCAGTGATAAGGAGCTAATTATGGTTAATGGCTGAATGGGCAGTCTGTTTAAGGAGACATGAGCATACACACTGTGGTACTTGAATAGAATGGCAAACAACAGTGATAAGCTTTATGATATGAATTTGAATATTATCAAGACCTAAGGAAGTAGAAAATAAGTTCTAAAACAATTGTCATTTCAGAGATTTGGAGTATTAAAAAATGCAAAATATAAAACGGTGATTAGTTCTATATCAAAACTCTCGCCTCACTTCAATCCAGGCTCCATTCAGCTCCCAAAGTGATTTTCCTAAAGCACAGAAACAACTGTGTCATTCCCCTACTCAATAAACTTCAGTAGCTCCTTGTTGCCTCAAGCATTAACGACAAGATCCTCATAACCTTGCCCCTTCCTGCCTTTCCGGGCTTTATTCCTCTCAGCCTCTTGGCTATGAACAAGACACTCCATCTTTCAGCTCCTGGGCATTTTCTCTGGTTGCCCCCTCATGCCTATAACATTCTTCCTTCTCACTGCTACCTCCTGACTTCCTTTAAATGCAGAGGAAAATCCATCTTCTACAGGAAGCCTTTCTCTATGTCTCTTAATTTTAGTTCTCTTTTAAAATATTTCTTATCCATCCTTTATTTAGCTTGTTAATCTGTATTTGTTTTCTTGCTAACTCTCCCATTAGACTGTGAACTACTTGAGGGCAAGGACTATCTTTTGCCCTCTTTTTTAATTAGCAAAGTACCTGGCACATAGTAAGCACTTAATGTTTATTATCTGAATGTCTAAAAACTTCTTAGTGGAGAGTAGTAATGTTCTTTGAGAGTATACTAAGAAATTAACCTACTAATGACCTATTTAAGAAAGAGTAATGGTTATGGTTAATAAAGTAGTTTAATTATAAGGAAAACTCACGCAATAAGAAGGTTTTTCTGTAGAATTCCCTGAAGATTCTCAAAACAATTTTTTCAATAATCACTTTTGCTGAAAAAAGTAGTATATTTGCATCAGAAATCCCTTAGCAGATACAGCAAATGAAATCGTTTTAGAAAATCCGAATACATTTTGGCCTACAAATAAAGAATAAAATAAAATGAACTTTATTACTATGTTAGGAGTTTCAGGTTTTGTGCACAATTTTATTCTTTTTATTAGACTATTTTTATTGAGAATGTTATAAAGTTAAAAAACAGGATTTTTAAAAGACTTAACAGGGAAGAATTTTGTTGTCAGTTTAGAAATCTGTGATTTTATTGTTAGTTAAGTTGTTGAATTGCCTGGGTACAAAACTCACAAGGATAGAAATAAAAGAAACCATAGCCGCTATTGCATTTAAGTGGTTTGTAAAACAAGCATCACATTTAGGTCTTAATATTTAAAAAATTCTTTTTGAATATTCTGAAGCACCAAAATCTTCCAATCTCTTCGATGTAGATTAGGAATGTAGCATAGGCTTCTGCTAACTGAACCTTCTTATCCTTACAGTGACTGATATAGTGGTGAAACTCTGGTTTGGGGCTTATTGCCTATTTCAGAAACTGCCACATTTTGCAGTATATGGATGAAATTGAAACAAGAAATAAAGATGGAATGGCAAAATATCCTAGTTTCTTTATACTTTTAGTTCAGAGAAGTTCATTAAGAAAATCATCTAAGATAAAAATAACCACTTCCCTCAAAAAAAAACAAACAATTAAAAAAATACCCAATACCCCAATAAGAAGAGCCAGGAAAGATCAATCTACAAGAATTCCTAAATTGCCCACTATGTTTTAGAACCTATGTTGAGTTCTGGGAATAAGAAGACAAAAATTCAACCAGGCAAAAGTTGTATCCAATGAGTTTGAGATTTCCCCTACCCCTCTCCTCTCAGAAGTCTTTTAAAAAAATAGTTCTCTTTTAAAATGCTTGAAATGTGGGGCAGCTGGGTGGCTCAATGGATTGAGAGCCAGGCCTAGAGATGGGAGATCCTAGGTTCAAATCTGGCCTCAGATACTTCCCAGCTGAGTGACCCTGGGCAAGTCACTTGACCCCCATTGTCTAGCCCTTACCATTCTTTCGCCTTGGAACCAATACAAAGCATTGATTCCAAGACGGAAGGTAAGGGTTTAAAAATAAATAAATAAAATAAAATGCTTGAAATGAATCCCCCAAAGCATGATCTTTTTTCTTCTAATGTTGATGGTTTCTTGTGGTCTTAAGTTCCTGCTGATTTCTCATGATCCTCATAAAATTTCTGATGGTAAATTCCTTAAGCCTTAGCAACTCATGTCTTTATTTGCAACACAAATTAAAGTACTCCATGTTTATTAAAATTATCAAATTTGTAGGTGTCTGAATACTTTCATTCACCCCACAACTGCTTTAAATTAAAAATAATTTAATGAGCAAATTAAAACTACTTGAACAAGTTGTTTTCCTAAGCTAAATTAGCCAAGTAACCATGTCTGTAAGGAATGCTTTTAAATAAGTATTAAATAAATGCCAACTTCACCCTTCATGTTTATATTTTAGATTTCTCAGGGGAAGGAAGAAAAAAAAAATTTATTTTTATGTCTAGAGTCAAAAATCTGTTCATGTTGCATAATAACATCCATAATAATGTTGTTATTAAAATCTAAATGGCTTAGATGAATTAAATGAAGACTTGTCAATCCCTAAACTTTATTGTAAAGGAGCAAAAGGCTATGCTTTTATTTTCTGAGCCTTTTTTTTTTTTACTTTGTAGAAATCTTCAATTTTCTACAAACAAAAATCATTTGAATTATTTTAAAAATCACATTTCAGAGGCAACTAAGTGGCTCAGTGGATGGAGTCCCAGGCTTAAAGATGGCCTCAGACACTTCCTAGTTGTATAATCCAGGAAAAGTTACTTAATTTTCTAGCCTTTACCATTCTTCTGCCATGGAACCAATACTTAGTATTTATTCTAAAATTTATTCTATTTATTCTAAAAAGTTAAAGAGTATTTTTTAAAATCACATTTCATTTCTTAAATTTGACATGTTTACCATTTAACTCTCAGATTATGAATTTTCAGAGCACTGAAGTAGAATGATTCTTATTCTAAACCAGGCCTTCTCCTTGAGGCCAGTCTCTCTGAAAGTCCCTTTGAGTCCATTTCCTTTAATTTCCTCAAACAAATTGCCCTCACAATCATTCCCCACCTTCTAATCTTCAATTCCCCCCTACCTGCTGACTCCTTTCCTTCTGTCATAAATAGGCCCAGGTCTCTCCCAATTATCCAAAAAAACCCAAACCCATTACTTGACCCTACATTTCAAGATATTATTTTGTGATGTCCTCCCTTTCATAGTTATACTCCTAGAGTTATCTGACTCCATCTCTTCTCTTTTCTTTTACTTCTCAACCCTTTGCACTCTGGCTTCTTATTACTCAATTGAATTGCACTCTTCAATGTTACCCATGTTCTCTTAATTGCCAAAACCAATGGCATTTTCTCAGTCCTACTCTTTCTTGACTTTTTTGATAATGCTGCCCACGTTCTCTTCCTGATACTCTCTCCTCTCGATTTAAAAAAGATACTGCTCTCTTTCCTGGTTCTCCTATTTATCTGACTGTTCTTTCTCAGTGCTCTGCTGAATTATTGTATTATGCCATATTCTGTCAGTAAACCCAAGACTCTATCCTAGAGCTCTTTTCTGTCTTGTCATGTCATCAGTTCCCTTGGGGTCCATTATTATCTTAATTCAGATGACTCTCAAATCTAGAAATTCAATCCAAGGTTTTTTGATTTCCAGGCTTGTATCGCCAATTGCTTACTGGGCATTTTGAGCTGGATGTCCTTGAGGTCTGTGGAACTTGTAATCTTTCCTCTCAAATTTCTCTTCTGAACCTCTTCATTTCTATAGATGGCATTGTCATTTTGGTCACTTGGGTTCATAACCTCAGTCATCTCCTACCCCTGGCACTACTTAGCTTGTAATGCATATTTAATGAGCTGTGAATCCTGTCAACTTTACCTATGCCACATTATTCACAACTGTCCTGTTCTCTCCACTAATAAGAGTTGCCTCCTTAGTTCAGGCCCATATCATTTCTCACCTGAACTACTGCATTAGGTTCCTAATTCTTCTTCCTTCCTCAAGTTTCTTCAGAGGTTTAGTCCATCCTCCATATCCAAGGTAAACTGATACATCTAAAGCACAAGTCTGAACATGCCACTCCTCTACTCAAATTCAAATGGTTCTCTACTTTCTTTAGCATCAAATAAATACTCCTTCATGTGGCATATAAAACCCAACATAACTTGGCTCTATTCCAAGCTTATTGTATGTTTGTTCCCTTCATGCACACTGTGGTACAACCAAACTGGCCTTGTTGTTTCTCTATAATTATCTCTGCCACCTTATACAGGCTTATACCTTTATGCCTGGAAAACATTTCCAATTCTCCTCTAACTGTAAGAATCATTAGTTTCCTAGTTTTCTTGAGCTCAGCTCAAGCACTCCCTTCTACATGGAGCCTTTCAACTGATCATTGTATCTGCTTGTGCCTTCCCCCCTTGTAATATTAGTTCTACTATATACAGTAAAGAAGATCTATTACACTGGGGAAAAGATTATGGGCAAATTATTTGGAAAAAGGGTTGCAGGCAAGGATGAGAGTGAATTAAAATTAATGATTCTGGCTCTAAAGGAAGATGGAAACCAAATTAGAAAAAGTGACTGGGGAATTAGAAGAACTTAAAAACAACAAAGCAGAACAATAAGAAACCCAATTAAAGACAAATGATAACAAGGGTGTTCCAGAGCAAAGCAATGGTGCTGTTTCAGTGCTTCTACTACACAATTTGACATGCCTTCAACCAGAAGCAGGGATCATGCATATTAAAATCCATAAGCCTTTTAGTGCTGTAGATTTAGAACAAATGAGGAAGTGAATGCCTAAGTTTTATGACAAGCCCCTAAGATGTGTAAAAGAATTTAAGAGAGCAACAGGTCTCTATGATCCAACATTTGAAGACACTGAACTATTGCTATCTGAACTATTCACAAAAAGGGAGAATGAACAGTTTATTAAGGAAACCAGAGATAACCCTAGTTTAACATCATGGCCGGAGGGCACAGCAATTAGAATTATCCCATATTGAGAATTTGAGGTTTTTGGTACAAGCTAGAAATTCTATTTTAGAAGCAATGCGTATATACTCTAAGAGACCAGACACATGGAGAAGATTTAAAAGACTGAAACAAGAGCCAGGGGGAAATCCTTTCACATTCCTATATAGAAAATTGAGATGGGAGAAAATTTATTGGGATTTACAGATTTGTCTGAGCACAAATTAAAGCATATCAGAAGACAATTTGTAAAAGGGAGCTGTTTGCTGGTTAGGAATTATTTTAGACTACAGTGTCCAAACTGGGATTCTCTGGGTTTGGAGGAATTAAGGAAGAGTGCAGTGTATGTTTTTTCAGGGGAGAAGGAATGTAAAAGTGAGGAAAGAGATGAACTCATGTAAGAATTAAGATCACAATTAAAAGAAGCTAACAAGAAGCTAAGAGAGAGACACACACAGAAGATGTGAAAACAATGGCCACACTAAATGCATATAAGCCAAAATGAGACTATGTTAAAAAACAACAAGGAACTAGTCAATTAAGGTGTTTCCTCTGTGGAAAGCAGGGACATTTTATCAGGGAATGCAGATTGAAAGCCCAAATAATAGGGGAAATTCATATTCTAATAATAGAGGGGGAAGAGGAGGTTGGAAAGATGATAGAACAATGTATAATAGCAACAGACAGATTATGGCCAGTGTTGTTTGCATGTATGTGCAAACTTAGGAATGCAAGCCCCAAATCTTAGTACAATGCAGCAGTTTATAAAAGAAGGTGATTAAGACCTAAGGACTTGACAATAGCTGCAGTAAGGATAAAGCAAGGAGGCCAATTATGAAGCCATATTGTGGGGGATGCAGGAATAAAAAGCCTTGCCAAAAGGAAAAAAGGAAATTGGAAGTGATATAGGAAAAGAGCAAAGTGAAAATGAGTTATCAGTGCAAGAAAGTATTAGTGCAAAAACCTGTGAGCTGAAAGAAACAGTAATAAGTAATAACGATAAGGGAAACAGTGTTAATGGAATAAAAGTACAAGAAGATAATGTTAGAGTAACTAGTGAACAAGAAATAAGTTTAATAGTGGGCAATGCTTTAGCAGGAAAAGAATTTAAAGATACAGAAACAAAGAACAGTGAACATAAAGGTAATTCTGTGAGCAAAGGTATAGGAACAGCTGAAGAACAACGTGGGCTGGATACAGAGTCTCTAGGGCAGGGGTCTGCAACCTTTTTGGCCGTGAGAGCCATAAACGCCACATTTTTAAAAATGTAATTTCATGAGAGCCGTACAATATGTTTAACACTGAATACAAGTAAATACGTGCATTTTATGTAAGAACAACACTTTTAAAGTACAATAAATCTCAGGAAAGAATACTTTTTCCTCTTCCTCTCTCAAGTCAGGCAATAGGAGAAGAAAAATCTGCCGGCCTGCTGGTTAAGCCATTTAGCCACATAAATTAAGTAGGAGATCAGGAGATTACAGAAAATAACATGACTCGTGTGCAGGCATTAGTAAGTAGTGGGGGAGGAGGGTACCTTTTCATGGAAAACTGGCCAGGACACATCACACACATTTCCTGGTACAGGTGTTTATCAGTGCTGTCTACTCAATCATTCTGTATCAAATGAAACAACTACTGGGGAGAAATGCTTCTCATTAATGAAGCAAATGTAAAGATGTAATCTGATTATAGCTCCCCTTTAAGAGCAGGTAGAAAAGTTAAAAACAATAACAATCCCACAAATAGGGAGTGCAGACCCCATGAGTAGAGGAAACAAACAAGGCAGTGTCCTCAATGAAAAATCAATATAGCAGCAGAATAGGTAAAACAAGTGAGACAGTTCCAGGGATGGATTGTAAATGTATAAATACATTGAGATAAAGCCATGTAAATCAGAGGCAGAGGAGTAACAAACAAGACAATGTCCTCACTGAAAAAGAAATATAGCAGCAGAATAGGTTAAAAAAAAGTGAGACAGGATTATAAATGTATATATGCACTGAGATAAAGCCATGTATATCAGAGGCAGCGGGGTAGAGAATGTAGCAAAAGTGATCAATCACTATACAGAACCCCCAGATGTCAGTAGCAGGTGTGGAAAGAGTAAAAGGAGGGCAGAAGGAGGAACACACAGCACATCTACCAAGCCGAACTAAAAACCAGGATTCGTCTCACGCGGCAATATCAATAAGGGAGCCTTCTATCTTAGAAGATAGTTGTGGTACCTTTTGTGGATAATATATTGTTAGCAGCCCCAAATGCAAAGATTTGTCTTCAGGACAGTGCAAAACTGCTTTGTGAATTGTGTAAGAGAGGACATAAAATTTCAAAATCCAAATTGCACTGGTGTTTGCCCAGAGTTGAATACTTAGGGTTTATACTAGCAAATGGGACAAGAAGTATATCCAAGAAAAAAATAAGTGACATACAAAACCTCAGTGTGCCAAAGACCAAAAAGCAGCTGAGAGCAATTCTTGGAATGACAGGGGTTCTGTAGGCAGTGGATTCCAGGCTATAGTGAAATAACAAAGTGTTTGACAGACCTCACAAGGAATGATGTAACAGAACCATTGAGATTAAATGCAGACCATTTACAGGCTTTGGCAAAACTTAAAGAGTCAATTTTAATAGCCCCAGCCTTGGGTATACCTGACTATGACAAGGAATTTCATCTTTTTGCACATGAAGGGGTCTTAGCACAAACTTTAGGACCAAATTTTAGACCCATAGCATACTACAGTTTACAATTAGATTCTGTGGCTAAAGGGATGGTGCCTTGTCTCAGAGGAGCTGCAGCTGCTGCTTTATTGATCCAAAAATCAACAGGTTTAGTGTTAGGATCAAAGCTTAGTGTATATTGTGCTCATCAACTGGAAGTTATACTTCGCAGATGTAATTCACAAGCTTTTACACAGCAGAGATTATCTCAGTATGAGAGTACAGCTGAGCAATGAGAACATCAGTTTAAAATGATTGTAATATTTTGAATCTTATGACGTTGTTTCCAGATTTACCAATGCATGGGGAGCCAATTCATGACTGTGTAGACTTGGGTGACATTGGTTGAGAAAACTAGGTTGGATTTAAAAGATACTCCAGTTGAAAGTCCTGACCTAGTGATTTTTACCGATGGATCCAGTTATATGCATAATGGGGAGAGATATACAGGTGCAGCTATAAGTGACAGGGATGCTGTGGTATGGATCATTGCCCAGCAATGTCAGTGCTCAAGGAGCTGAGCTTGTGGCTCTTAAGCAACCCTGTATAATTGGAAAAGGCATGAGAGTAAATAAATATTTTCACAGACTCAAACTACGCATTTTCATTGATTCATGCAATGGGAGAGATCTGAAAAAAACAACAGGTTTTTTTAAAAATCTGCAGGGAAAGAAATAGCTTATGCACAAGTGATTGCAGAACTGCTAGAGGCAATACAACTGCATAAAGAAGTTGCTATAATACACTGCTGAGTACATAGCTATGGGAAAGACTCTGTGTCTAGGGAAAACCATAAGGCAGATGTGACTCCAAATACACTGCTGAAAAGCTCTTATTCATGTCATGAGTCTCTTGGTCATTGAAGAAGCATATCTAACCAAAGCTTACAACGACTCTGAAGTTCAGACGTGGATAAAGAAATTTGGTGGTAAGGAGATTGGAGGAATATGTTCTCAGACACAGGGAAGATCATCTTGCCAAAGAAGTGTTTTTATCATGTATGTAACTCTATTCATGGTAAAGGTCATTTTGGTACACAAGCTATGGTGGATACAGTTAGGAGATTTTGGCTAGCTCCTGGAATTACAACAGTCTGTGGAAAGTGTGATATTTGTATGAGATTTAATCAAGGAGTATTTAAGAAGACAGGTTTGGGGGGTAGACTATTAGCTCTCCATTTGAGAGCATACCAATTGATTTTATTAATATGCCTAAAGCTGGGAGGTTTAAATATTGTCTGCTAATCATAGATAGGTTGACAGGGTGGCCAGAAGCATTTCCTGCAAATAAGAACACTGCAGCAGTTGTAGAAAAAGTACTTTTGAAGGAAATAATACCTAGGTTTGGGGTACCAAATTTTTTGGACTCAGACCATGAAATGCATTTTTCACAGTCCATTTTGAGAAGGATTTATGAAAATTTGGGAATCAAGGCCAGTTTTCATACTCCATACCATCCTCAGAGCTCTGGACAGTGAGAAAGGATGAACAGAGAAATTAAAATCATGATTAGCAAGGTCTGTGCAGAGACTCATTTGAAATGGACTGAAATTCTTCCTTTAGGGCTTTTCTATATCTGTACAAGACTGAGTGGAGATTTGCACATCACAGAAATAAACAAAATCAGAGTGAAAATAGTCATCAGAATGATGAAAATGAGGATAGAACTCAGATAGAAATAGAAGTAGGAGATAGGGAGACAGAAGTACCTGAAATTTATTCAGAAGAGGAAGAAAACTGAGAATTTCATCTGGCAAGTCTAGACAACAGTCAGAAAGCCCATAAGGAGAGAATTATGGAGGGGAAGATAAAGCAGCCCAGAGGAAAAGCTAGAAGAAAAGATTTAAGAGCAGAAAGAAAACAGAGACTCTATAGCTGAAAGGATAGCAAAGACAGTTAAGACTGGGAAATTTGTATATAAGAAGAGGAGCAGACTGTACAAATTATGTAAGATAAAAGTACACCGAAAGACACAAATATATATTCATATTTTAGTGCATATAACATGTACATACATGGAAAAGAGAAGATATTTTCATCAAAGTGTGAAGAGAGAGTTCTGAAGTAAGGGAGTAAGTATATACATTCAACATTATACACAAATAGGTTACATACTCCACAAACTGATGATATTTGTATATATTTTGCAGATTCCATGTAGATAAGTGGGAATATTTATGGTGGAAAAGTAATTGCTGAATAAGTAAACAGTTAGTAATAGATTCACAAGGTATTAATTGAATAGAAGGATCAATAGATTTTCTATTTGGTTAACATCAGGGCATAGATAGGATTAAAAATAATGAAAGTAGTATACACTCTGTAGATATATGTAAATATATTCGTACATATTTATACATACTTGTAACAAAGAATTATAATCATGTACATATTTATTGTACATATTGTACATATTGTGGGGCAGCTGAGTGGCTCAGTGGATTGAGAGCCAGGCCTAGAGACTGGAGGTCCTAGGTTCAAGTCCGGCCTCGGACACTTCCAGCTGTGTGACCTTGGGCAAGTCACTTGACCCCTACTGCCCACCCTTACCACTCCTGGGCCAAGGACGGTCCCTAGCCCAGATGAAAAAAGGAGGAGGGTTGGGCGTGGGGCTAGCAACCCCACCCTGTAAAAACTACATCTGCTAAAGAAATTGCAACCTAAAGTAGGGGCAGCTGGGCTAGCTCAGTGGATTGAGAGCCAGGCCTAGAGACGAAAGGTCCTAGGTTCAAGTCCGGGCTCAGACACTTCCCAGCTGGGTGACCCTGAGCGACTGTGTGTCCCATTGCCTACTGGTTGTGGCCCTATGCTCCTAGAATGGAGTCCCAGGATAAAAAAAACAAACAAAAAAAACCATATTTATTGTAATTATGTATCATATGTATAAAGACTAGGTATAGAATAAGATAGGGAGTTTAGTTCTAAGGTTAATGTAACAGTTTAAGTACAGGTTTAAGAATTAGCATAGAAAATAGGGTAATGGTGTTGAATTGGTCAGATGAGTTTTAAATGCAGTTGCAGAAGTTTTTTCTTTAAACTGTGTTTGGTGTAAAAGCTGAGGCTAAAATTCTGTTTATTGGAAATTTTTTTAATGTTTTCTATTGTTATATAGTTAATAGAATAGTGGTTGTATTAGTTTAGTATTATAAGAGTATGCTAGAAAATTGATTTAGAAATAGTTATTCTAGTGTTATGGGTTTGTATGAGTTTGAAGTTTGTAATAGGGATAGGATATATTCATGTTTGCTACATTGTTTAGAATGTACAAAAATTGTGTTGTGTTTAAACTTTGTAATTATTTTGTAAACCCTAACCCTTACCTACTTTTCCTTGGTTAATCTCCTGAGAATAGGTGTAGTATCAATAGGATATAGCATAGAAAATGTAGGGGTGATTTACTATTTTGGGGGTTAGATTATAGAATAAGGAAATAATACGAATTTAAGGCAAGTATTAAGGTTCACAGAAATTAACCCAATGGGGGAGGAATTTGGGAAAAAGGTAAAGGACTAGAGTAGAGAGGGAGAAGTTTGATAGGATGCAAGAAACCAGGAAGTATAGGAGGAGATCTCGGAATCCTGGGGAAGGATTCTGAGGGGGTTAACAGTCAACTATGGAGAGAGTGGGGAACTGTGGAGAAGTAAACAGTTCCTGAACTAAGCTCTCTACTGATCCTGTGGGAAACCTACCCGAATCATCTATTTTGGTTCCTGTTATCCCTCTGTGATCCCAGACATTGAAGTGACATCTAGTAACCTCTCAAGAGAAACTATCATCGACAGTGACCTGGACTTCTGAGTCACCTTGGTGGGCTTTGCCAACACCTGGGTAACTAGGTCACTCCTGGCACAAGCTCCTGATTCAACAGCTATCTCTGGCTTTCACCAAAGACAGTATTTTTATGGGCTTAGCCTAGGGTAGCTAGATAGGAGTGGGATTTAAGGCAGAGAGGAAGTCAATGCAGCCCCAACTCTGTTGGGGACTGAAGTGATCTTTTGCAAGGTCAGTGGGGTTTGGGAAAGATGGACTTTTATTAGTGATAGGAATCTCCTAGCTCTCAATCCTTACCTGATCCACATTATCATCTATAATAAACCTGTTACTGTTCGAAAGCTAGAGTCAGATTGTGTGTTTAAGATTCTCAGGATAGAGAGTAGATATCTTGCTCTCTATGCCAGGGAGGATTCATTACTAACAGACTTGGGTTCAACCAACCTCATTTACAAGTCTAATTACCAGCTTACAGTCCCCTCTTACACCCTCAAATTATATAGTACATGTTGTCTCTTCTTACATAATGTAAGCTCCTTGAGGATAAGAACTGTTTCATTACCTTTGTACCCCAGCACTTTAGTATAAAGCCTGGGATTAATTTACCACTTAGACTGGTACTAAAATTGTTGGTTGATTAATCACTTAGACTGAGATTACATGGCTAAACAATATCTGAATGAAAAGTGAAACATTATGTTAAATAACTTGGTGTGAGGTATTTTTATATGCAAAAAAAAAGTCCAAGTTAAAGAAAATGTTATTTAAAACCAAATGTTGATCTCAGAATATAGCAGTCATGATATGGGAGTATATGATATGGGATCTTTTTATCTTTAGAAATTAAAGCACCTTCCATATACAGGTTATTGTTAAAATAACTTTTATATTCAATAGCTGAATCATTTATATATGAAGATAAGAATTTTCTACAGATGTTGAATATAGTTAAGAAATGGAATTACATATGGATAACAAGATGCTGATTGCAATATGATTAACTTGATTCAGACTCAAAGGAAATGTATGACTGATGAGATATGAAGTTTCTAACATGCTTTCCTAGTTATTCATTCTAAATCATATGTAAGAGAGAATACACAAGGATGCACTACAGCTTGACATGTTTTTTAAAAAATTTAAACCTCTACCTCCTGCTGTCTTAAAACTGATACAAGTATCATTTCCAAGGCAGAGGAACAGGAAGAGCTAGACAGCTGGAGTTAAGTGATGTGTTCAGGGTCACACAGCTAGGAAGTGTCTGAGGCCAAATTTGAAACAGTTCCTCCTGGCCTAGCTAAGCCACCTACTTGCCCCATGACAATTATTTTTAAAGATGAACTTCCTTTGGGGACAACTGCCAAAATTAAATGAGGGAGACTAGGCAACATATTTTTTATAATATATAATCTAAGAAATACCTACTATTCAGAGTGATGAAAACAAACATTTGAGAATGTGGTTAGTTGTGTTTCATGGTTTGAAAAAGAATCCTTGAAACAGAAATATCCAAATTTTGTTTTTATCATTTCTGAACAGGAGTCAAAAAATATGTTCATTTTGTCCCAAACTAAGTCTGAATATTCAGTTACTTTGTGTTTTATTTATGATTTCTTCCTTAGTGATAATATTTTTAAAAATCAAGACGGGAAGAAAAATTTTATCAAATCTCTTATGATTTAATTTGAAACATGTTCTCCAATTAACATGAGCTTTATTTTCATGAGCTGTGTATTCACCAAATGGCATGTGTACTAGGCAACATTTACAAAATAAATTCCATTTTTTCAATTTTTAGGTAGAAGGGGCCCTAAAATCATAGTAACGTTAAAGTAGGGGAAAAAGACATGTATGCTAAATTGCTTCCTACTGAAGAAAAAAGACAAAAATAATTTTCAGCAATAAATCTGTCAAAAGATTTCCCAATGTAGTAGAAAAAAAAGGTTAAACACTAGAGAATTCAAAAATGAACAAACTGAAAGGAAATGTGTATGTACAAAGACAAAGTGGAAAATGACATTACTATTTGTCTAATACTGATGTACTTTGTGTTTTTCAGTTTAAAAGGATTTCATACAGCTCCAATGACAATGTCAAATACCATAGGATTTTTCTAAAATGTCTTTTGAATGTTAAATATAAAACTAAATATTTTAGTATAAATAAAGACTATGAAATGATTTTTTTTGCTTGAAACACATTTTTGTTCTCTGATGAACACCAAGAAACACAAGATGACACAAGATGAGAGAACAGGAAATTTCCTTTGCAGCTGTTCCCAGAGTGATTCCCAAAGATCTCTAGATTTTGTAGTTTACCCTTGCTGCTGGCTTAGTGTTTTGCTTTGCATAGGCAAGAAAACTGTTGATGGAATTTAAGGTCCCACAGTTTTAATTTTTTTTAAACAAAAAACTTAAAACCTTGCCTTCTGTCTTAGTATGAATTCTAAGACAGAAGAGTGGCAAGGGCCAAGGAACTGGGGTTAAGTGACTTGCCCAGGGTCACATAAGCAGGAAGTATTTGAAGTCACATTTGAACCTAGGTCCTCTCAACTCCAGGTCTAGTTTTCTATCCACTGAGCCACCTCGTTGCCCACATCATGGTTTTATAACCAGAAGTATGTTCTTAACACAGGTAGGGTAAGTAGTAACTCAATGACCCAAAGTAAGTGTGTTTGACTCTCATAACAGAATTCCATTTCTTTATGTAAATACAAATAAATCTGCAGAGATCCCCTTAGAATAGAAGTTCTATCCACAAACCTTTGGGAGTTCATAAGTTTGTAGTTTAAATTTTTTTTTGATGATTATATTTAAAATACTTCGTTTCTTTTGTAATTACATGTGTTTTATTTTATACAGTTAAAAACATTTTGAAAAGGGATCTCTAGGATTGGCCTGACTGTCAGAGACCTATTACATAAGGAAGGTTAAAGACCCTTGCCTTAGAGTATCTTAATTGATTAGAATAGACCAGTGATAGGCAAAGTAAGGCCTGTAGGCCAGGTACAACCTCCTGAAATTTTCTATCCAGCCTGGTGACATTATTCCTAATCTGATGAATACAATGAAGTCGGATACAATACAATGAAACTTCGAAAGAGTTGCCTTAGAAACAGACTGAAAGATGAGCATTTCCTTTCCTTTGGCCCCCTCCTTAAAAAGTTTGCCCATCACTGGAATAGACTAAACAATTTATGATTTAAAAAACATAATTATTAAGTGCCTATTGTGTGCAGAATATTGTGATAGGAGACACAAATTTTATATAAGACACAATTCCTAACATTCTAGAGCAGTGATGGTGAACCTTTTGGAACTTTTTAGGGACTCCATGTTATGCCCCACCTCAGATTGCATGCTCCTGCCATCCCCCCATCCCTGGGCAGGCCATACTCCTCGGGGGTGGGGCTGACTGCACTTCAACAGGCTAAGCCCCTGCTACAATGCAGAGAGGCTAGAATGCCCTTGTGTTTGGGAGTGGGGCCAGGTTCCCAGAGGGCCAAGTCAGGGGCCTGCTGTGCCCACAGAGAGGTCTCTGTGTGCCATCTTTGGCACACGTGCCATACATTTGCCATCAGGGTTCCAGAGGTTATAATCTAGTAGAATAAGACTGAAATGCAGGTAAATTACATGAAATTGATTGGAAAATTACAGAATTACAGTAAAGTCCGAAGGAGAAGACAGACAGTAATGTGGCAGGGGAATGAAGGGTGGTTTTGTTTAGGCAATGGATTACAGAACCATAAATTCAGAGCCAGAAGAGATCTTAGTGGCCATTTAGTCTAACCTTATTTTAGAGAGAGGGAAACTTTGATACACAGTGGTGAAGAGTCTTGGTCCACTGCTTTTTTCCCAGTACACCACACTGATCTACTAAGCTGGAACTGTTTTGAGTAAGAAATCTATAACTTACTGAATTTGCCATCTAAGAATCAGTCCAGCCAAGGACAAGAAAGGCTTACAATCAGCAAATTGGCTATTAGAAAGTGAATTCTTAAGCCATGGCAACCTATAAAAAAGGAAAAAAGTATAAAAAAATTTACCAGCTTCCTGTACCCACCCAGCCATGGGAAGTTCTTCCTGCTTCCAAAGCAATGCTGGTAAAGTGGCAGAAAAGGTGGCACTTTCTTAAAAATCACAAAGTTAAGACTGTTTACAAACATGAATTTAAATATTAGTACATAAAATACAATGATCAATGAATTGATACAATGCTGGAGACATACAAATATTTGTATTTTTACTCTAAATGAACATAAAGTTGTAATTAATGGAAGGACAGTCGTAAATATTTTCTGGAAGGGTGAATAAAGATGATGATAGTTTCACTGTATGCCTAAAGGGCAACAAAAATATCATTTCATGGGACACTTTCCTAGTATGAATAAATGCAAGGAAATTATTATGAAGAAGTTGCAACTTAAACACACTAATATCTGTTGCAATACAGAGATGTCCTACCAAAAATGTGACAAAATCTTCCAAATCAAGTCCAAATTTACTTTTAAAATCTGTGATTACAATGTAAAGGTAGGTACAGGTAAGGATGGCAAAAGAATACAAGTGAGAAAAGATCTAAAGCCTTGTACATTACTCAGCAACCTCATGCCTATATATACAATTAATGAGTACTTTCTTCAAGAAGGAAATTGAAAAGCATCAGACAATGGTAGTTGCCACAAAAAATGAAGCTGACAGTCTTAAACCCCAAATCAATCTATGTAGCTTTCTTCCTTTTCAACTCTCAGCCTATTTCATTGCCAATACAAATTCCACTAAGTTAAGACAATGTTGGACAAACTGTATGCTGTGTCCATCCAAATGCATATTGAAATCTGAGGAATAGATATTTCCTTTCCACTTGGTAATTTTTACTATATCTACTCCAGGATATTCAGCACAAAGTGGGACCATGTAGAAGACCTCACCACCCACATTTCAGTTTGACCTATACTTTATGAGGAATCTCTTCCATTACAGTGATGATTACCTTTGGTGGGCATATATTTCCCCATTTTATACCTGGACTGTTAATTATTAAAGGGTCCATGAAGATGGGGATTTCTTTTGCTACAAGATTAAAGGTATGTAGAATAATCATGTGGTATGGATGGGCCACCTCTTCCTGTAAAAGAGCCTATATGGCAATATTTATTTGTTCATTTTCATTCTTTAAATAGAAGACTAAATTATGCAAAATCATGTATAACCTTTTCCTACTAAACCTAGTTTTTCTGATTCTTCCCTATTTTAGGGAAGCATTCTCATTACTCAACATTATAACATTATCATTCCTAATTTCTCAGCACTTAATGAAACATCCTTTTTTTTTTTGTTTAAAAAATAAAATGTCACTTAAAAATACTTATTCTTATTTTTGTTTATTTCTTTCTATTGTCATTGCCAAACACAGGTATTAATTCAAGAGCAGAATTTTCATTGGAAAAAATATTCTTCAAGATTTGTTAAGGGTGAGGTTCGGGTTAAGATGGCAGCAGAGTAAGAAGCAGCTCTTAACCTCTCCTGACTGAAACACACAAAACTCCTCAAGGGGACATAAAAACAAGTCCAGACGAACAGAGGAACCCCACAACAGGGCACAGCGTGTAAGGTACGTGGAATCGAGGCATTTCCATGCTATAAAGGGGTGAAACAGCTCTCACTAAATCGCGGGCTGAGCAACCACCCCAACCCCACCCCTTCCACACACAGCACCTATAGCACCGAACCCAGCTAAAAAGAAATAGAGCAAGTTTGGGGCACCCATCGAGTCATTGGCAGCTCCGGGGCATGTTCCTGAGAGCAGCAAGATTTGGGACCCCAAAAAGCCAAAGAACGCACCCGAAATCTGAGCGCGGGCACAGAGCTCAGGCGGGCTCAGAGTTCAGGCTCCGAGGAGGCGTGGGTGGAGGCAGACACAGCCACAAGCTAAAGCTCTGAAATCCTGAGTGGGGAACCAGCGTGGACGGGTGTATGACTGTGGAAGCAGCGCCCTGAGACTTGTAAAAAACCTCCGGCAGAGGATCAAGCAAGGGGGTCCACCAGGGGGCTTGACCACGGACAGACCCTGAGCGCAAGGATAAACCTGAGAAGCTGCTGGGCTAATGATGGCTACCCAGTCTCAGGAAGCTCAGGAGAGAAAGAATAACAACAAGAAAAAGAAGCCTTTAACACTCAACAACTTTTACACAGAGAAAATCCAGACAACCGAGCAAACAGAGGAGGAGAACAAACAAGCATCTGGACCCTCCTCAAATAAGGAAAACTCCTCACAAGCTATGGAAGAGTTCAAAACTGAGATTTTGAGGAAAATGGAAGAGATCTGGCAAGAAAATAACTGTTTAAAAGGTAGAATCTTGCAATTGAACACCAGAAATGACCAGATTGAAAAGGAATACCAGAAGATTACGGCCGAAAACCAGAAGATTATGGCCGAAAAC
>NC_058130.1:339766254-339790420 GCF_016433145.1 Gracilinanus agilis | reverse complement strand
GGGGGGGGGGGGCTGCGTAATGCCGCAGCTACCTGGGAAGTCGGGCCGGGCCCAGCAGAGGGGTGACCGGCTCGGATAGCGGCCCGGGGGCGGAGGAGGAATGGGGGTTCCAGGAATTGTGTCATAGCCAGGACTTGGGAGAGCTGGGGGCGGAGGCCAGTGGCCGCAACTGAACTGGTTTACGAGAACGTCGCCAGGGAACGAGGCTTGGGAGGTGGGGTCGTACCCCCAAAACGTTGGAGAGTGTCGTGTCAGATGAAGGGGGAAGCGGCCGCGGAGGCACTGAGGTGTGGGCCCGGGGGCGGGGCTGGCGCTTTAGGTGGAACCCTCCGCGACTCCTGCTCCAGGCACTAACGCGAGTGTTGGGGGGAGGGCAGTGGAGTGGGATTTATCCTGGTTAGACCGAGCTAGATCTGAATCTAGGAGAGTTGGGGGAGGGTTTACACAATCTCCTTTCACCCCTACTTCCCCCCCCCCCCCCCCCGAGCTTTTTCGACTTACACGTGATAGACTCAAGAGAAACATTCATAATAACCTAGGACACGTCAGACGGGAGCCTGACTCTAAGTTCAGGAAGAAATCCCAGGCAGTAAATTCTTTCGTTTAGGTGTTGGAGGAGTTGGAGTACTGGGAAGAGTGATTCCGATCCTTCCGGGATCTCTTAAATTTTTTTCTAATGATACAGTATTATATAGAGTCTCTCCTTGTAAATGTGACTGCCCTTTTTTCCTGCATTTGTGGAGTAAAGATTTAAAAGACCTAAGTGTTTATTAAGTGGAGGAGATTTCCTAGGGAAAGAGCTAGTCTGTCCTGACAGTACAGATTTAAATATATATCTATCTGGAAGTATTAAGTACTAAATTTACTGTTTTCCCAGTAGCTTTGAGAGAGGATTGGAGTTAGTACTTGTCATATCAGTCATGAGATAATAGGTCATGTGCAGCCCCAGAGTATTAAGAAATTCACAGTACTTCCCAATAGTCCATGGTTTTGATTAACCATTTGGACCTGTTTGTGTAATTGTTTTGTAATTGTTTCATGAGGTACTTAGACTTTGTCTTTTAAATATTGTTTTTACACCAGATGAACTAATGGGGTCGATAGAGTTTTAGAAACACAGATAGAAGCCCGGACATAATAAATATATTATCTTGAGACAGTTGAAAGTTTCTTAGGTCTTAATACTGCCACAATACTTAAGATTTTTTTTTTTTTTTTTTTTGGTGAAGCATTCTTTATCTCTTTGCATCTTGGAACAAGTGATGGAATAATGGTACAAAATAAGACATATATTTTTTCAGGCATGGCCAATATATTGATTTGTTTGCTTGGCTACAGCTATTTGTTACAAGGAAGGCCTTCTCCTTAAGCAGGGATAGAAACTGAATAATTATAATAATGATGCAAGAAAAAAAGATTATCAGTGAAACATTTTATATTTTAAGATATACAGAAAAGAGCAGAAGTTCAAAAGGGGACAAAGACATGCAGAGAAGTTTTCTTACTATTATATTAAATTTAATACATATAATCAATCAATATTTTCATTAAGAGCCTACTACTATATGTGCCAGGCATAAATATATAAACTATACACAATAGTTTAATTACAACTCTCTTTTCTATTTTTTTTTTTTTAATTTTATTTTTAAACCCTTAACTTCTGTGTATTGGCTCCTAGGTGGGAGAGTGGTAAGGGTGGGCAGTGAGGGTCAAGTGACTTGCCCAGGGTCACACTGCTGGGAAGTGTGAGGCTGGATTTGAACCTAGGACCTCCTGTCTCTAGGCCTGACTCTCAATCCACTGAACTACCCAGCTGCCCCTCTTTTCTATTCTTAATATTGAAATGTTCATTTTTGATATCATAAGAAAAAACATTCCATTTTACAGATAAGCTCTGAAAATTACATGATTTATCTATGACTATAAAGCTAGTAAGTATCAGAACTGAAAGGCAAACTCAGTTTTTTTGACTTCGAGAGTTCAGTTCTTTTTCTTATCTATGTAAAGTTGTCTTTATAATCTCTAAACTATCACCAAAAATTCAATATATAAACAGGTTAAAGTAATTTTATTTTAACATTTGCTAACAGAAAGGTTTTGATTTTTCATAAGAGGCCAAGCCAGTGTGTTAAAAGACTAACTGACTTGACCATACATTCAAAAAAAACTAATGCAGTTCAAGTACTGTATTTCATGGGGAAAAAGTCACTTTAAACTTAAATTATACTCAACAATTATGTTTTATTCATAAAATATTTTTTAAACAAAGCTTATATTTTGTGATTCTTAAGTACTTTTAAAAAAAATACCAAAATTCCCAGAAAATTGTGCTGGTTTCAGTGGTGGTGATGTTGTGTAAACTGAAGTCCACAATACCCAAAAGTCTCAGTTTTAATCTTGTCCAAGTTTATATATACTTTTGGATGACCCAGAGCTCCTCCTCCACCATCACATGATATCACTCGACTTTCCACTTTGCATACTGGTTGCTCTTCTATCAAATCAATTGCAAAGTTATCATTTTGCAAAGTTATCTTTCTGGCGACCAACAAAGCAAATCCTCCTGTAATCATCTTCATCATAAACCTGGCCCGTGTGGGTAATTTTCTACCCCGTGGGCGACACCTGCACACCAAAACATCTAGGGGCCACAGGGAAGCCCCGGCTGGCCCCAGGCTGTGGCCCAGAAGGCAGCCAAAGTCACAGCGCCACCACCTCATATGCCACCATCTTCCCCAGCAATACTTATGATTTAAAGAACAGATTCTTTTATCTCTCATCTCAAGAATTTGCTTTGAACATATGTTTCTGCACACATTTTTACATAGACTTTTGAAAAACTTTTTGTCTATTGAGATATTTGGATAATAAGAACCAATGGATCCCACCAATCAATAAGCATTTATTAAGCACCTACTATTTGTCTGATACTTTGCTGGGCATACCAAAACAAAAATGAAAGAGCCCCTGTTCTCTAGCACTCATGTTCAATTTCATATGAATAGAAGAATGAAATCCTTAAAGCAGTTGTTATTGTTCTATATAACCTTTCTGATCTTGATAAAAGTAGTCAGCAATATAGTTACAATATTCATTCCATGAGAGGAAAATCTATTTCTAGGCCAAATCTCCATTGTTTTTATATATATATATAATCCGTTTTTATCTCTGTACATATATGTGTATATACATACACATAAATTTAAACTACAATGTATCCTACCTTGCATCCAAAATTGTTATTGTGATTTTACTCTCTCAGAACACAAGCCTTCTTTACTGCTGCCTACTTTAGTTATATTAGAAGGTTATCAAACATTAAGTACTCAAAAAATGAAAAGGCAGAATAGTGGTAAGGGCTAGGCAGTGGGGGTTAAGTGACTTGCCCAGGGTCACACAGCTGGGAAGTGTCTGAGGTCAGATATGAACCTAGGACCTCCTGTCTCTAGGCCTGGCTCTCAATCCACTGAGCTACCCAGCTGCCCCCCAGTAAATGCATTTTTAAAGCTAGGTGAGTGTCTTATTTGAGTTTGTGGTTTGGTAGACTACAGTTTACCTTGCAAGGGATTTGTGGAAGAGGTACAATTCAAGAAGCATTTGGAGAACATACTCTGTGACTTAACTTTAGGTAATATAGGGGTTATTAAATGTAGATGTATTCTGTTTCTTCAGGTAACTGATAGATTCCCTTGGGAAGGTAAGACAAATACATTAAACATATATAACAGTATGTGAATGGTAGTGTATGATCCAAGCGCAGTATGTGTGGGATACCAAATGAGGTCATTATTATGTGACATTCAGGAAAATTTTTGAGGTGGAAATTCTTCTGAAGGATAGGTGAGACCTAGGTACACAGAAATTAAGTTGGAGGGTATTATAAGCTGGCTGAACATGGGGAAAGGATTAGAAAAGAAGGAGAGAAAGTTTGGTTAAATAAAATGGAGTCAGATTATGAAAAACATTGAATGCTAGAATGAGGAGTTTAAACTCAATTCTCTAGACTAGTGGTGGGCAAACTACAGTCTGTGGGCCAGATGGAGGGGGGGTCCTGAAATGTTCTGGGGGAGGGGGGGACATTATTTCTAATCTGACAATTACAATGAATAGGATACAATACAATGAAACTTTGAAAGAGTTGCCTTAGAAACAGACTGACAGATGAGCATTTCCTTTCCTTTGGCCCCCTCTTTAAAAAGTTTGCTCATCACTGCTCTAGGCAATTGGGTTTTTAAATAGGACCTGAGGAAAAATGTTTTAAAAAGGGTTAATTTAGTAATGGCATTAAAAATCACTTCTCTGTAACAAATATATATTTATGTGCAAGGTGTTGGGGAGACAAAAAGGCAAAATAGCTCCTAGTTTCAAGGAGCTACTAGGGGGGATATAACATGTTCATAGATAAGCAAATATAAAGTTAGTTACAAAATAACTTCAAAAAAAATTCTAACAGATGCAGGGATGGAAAAGGCCTTATATAAGGAGATGACCCCTGAGCTCTGCTTTAAATGAAAGGAGGGATTCTACTAAGAGAAAGTGAGTAAAGATATATGTGGTACCACATCATTTGCCAAACAGAATTCTATCTTTTTTCTATCTTTTACATTCTCTCCTTTCCCACTGTTGCCACTCAAGTCCAGGTTTTAGCTTTTTTTGGGGGGGTTATTGTAATACCCTTCTACATTTTCTTTCTGTCTTTAGTCTCTCTTTTGACATCGGTTCATAGATTGATACTTAGAAAAAACCTTGGAGACCATTTGTTATCTGACAGATTAAGAAATTTAGGGTCACAGAGATTGTGACTTGCCTGAAGTTGGGTTGCAAATTACAGCAGTGAACTTTTAACAGAGGTCCTCTTCTCTAGAGTCAGGTCCTACTCTCTTCTACCCTAAACATTTTCCAGTCCATTCTTCATTATTTCTCAAGTAAATTCTTTTAAAGAAATTATTTTAATCATATCACTCCTTTGCTTAGAAACCTTCAGTGACTCTTATCTATTTAATAATGTGTAATACATTCATATTAATATATTCAAAGACTTCCACAGTCTGATTCCAGTTTACTTTTTCAATCTCATTTCAAATTACTTTACATGTTCTATGGTTTGGCAAAACTGTACTTCTTTTTGCTGTTCACCAAAATTGTTCCTTACCTGTCTTCGCTCTTGAGCTTCAAACTTAGTACTAAGGAGGCAGTTAACAATCTATGGAAGTAGAGCTTATTTTGGAGGGTGGTTAGTTTAGATGTGATAATTAAAGCAATGAGTTTAAGTACTATATACAAAAGTCAAGAGAGGATGGAGTCATTTAAGAAGTTGATTTTTTAATCACAAGTATGGAAATTTTGGATTAGGCTGAATTAAATTTGAAAGAGATGTCAGTCTAAATGGCGAAACATTATTGTTAAATGAGATAACAGGAAATTAGGAGGAAAATATTTAAATAAATTTGTTTTGGTTGGGTGAAGAAGGTGACACCCAAATGAAAGAATCAAAGGAGCCCTTGAAAAATAAAATATCAGAGAAGATGCATTAGTACCAAAAATCTCTGCTTCAAGTTGATTTTCTTCCTGTTTGTATTTAAGAGGAATAAAGTTCGTTCAGATAGTGCCTGTTAGAATCTTACAGTTGAAAGGGATGTCAGGCTGGCATAATAAAAGCACCAGATCTGGGATCAAATTCTGACTTTTATCATGTAAGCCTATGTGACTTACCTAATTAATACCCTCTCTAAAATGAGGGATGAGGACTTAACTAATCACTACATAGTTAGCTGGATGGATCTTTTCCATCTCCACTTCTGATCTTAGTTTACCTCTATGTGAAGAGGAATGCCTTCTACAGAGTATTTGACCAAAAGTCACTTACTTATTATTAGCCTTTGTTGCAAACTGGCTCCTAATTAGAAGAAATTCATTACAAACCCCAAACCCATCTCTCTATGTCTTCTTCCCATCTACATTTGGGTAGCTATAATGGCAATGAAATACTTCCTTGCAAATGAATCTTTGGATACAATTTTCAACCCATTTGTTGCCCTTTGGGGCTGAGCAGAGCAAGTCCAATCCATTTTTTATCTCTTCCAGTAGATAAAGACAGCTTTCAAGTCCTCTTATTCTTCCAGCTAAATATTTCCAATTCCTTCAAATCTCATGATATTTTCTAATTACCCTCTGTTTTTTAATGTCCTTCCTAAAATGTGATATCCAGAAGTAAACACATTACTTAACACGCGGTCTTAGCACAGGGCAGAATACAGCAAGACTTATGATCTCCCTTCTTCAGGAAACCATACTTCTCATTGGATCCTAGGATCCTGTTAGTATTTTTAGCTTCGATATTGTACTGAATTATATTTAATTTACAGTTTACTAAAACCCCCAAATCTCTTCATATAGACTACTCTCTAACCAGGCTTCCTACAATATGCATTTGTGAAATTTATTTTTTTCTAAATTTAAATTTAAAGACTTTACATTTTTCCTGACTAGATTTTGACTCATTAGATTCAACCCAACATTCTAGCCTATTGAGATTTTTTTGGATCCTGTCTTCAGTTATCTGTTCTGTTAGCAATCTTTCTCAGCTACCAATTTGCTAATCTTTTCCCAATATATTGATTTTTAAAAAAGATTAAGACTCAAGACTTCTTTCCAAGTTGACAATAAGCCCTTAAAGAATATTTTTTTGGAATCTTGCTGTTCAACCAGTTTGACATGACCTTAATTGCAGTATCTTCTAATCCTCAATTTCCCAAGTTTTCTGTAAGAATAGCATTAGAGATTTTGTCTTTGCTAAAATCTAGATAGGTTGGACATATTGGTGTAATCCAATAATCCTTGCTGCTAGGATGGGGAGGCTGAGGCTGGTGCATTGGTGTCAAACTCAAATAGAAATAGAGATCACTAATCTTTACACAGGCATGCTTGTGGCTAGGTTTTGGTTTAATTTTAAAATGTATTGTTTTTTTAAAATTTCTTTTGTTAAAGATTTCTTAGTTTTACTGGGGAGTGTTGTAGATGTCATATGACCTCTCAGTTTGACTAAACCTCTAAATTGGTTGATCTCTTGGGCTTTAAGATTTTTGAGCTACTGTAGAGCTAAAACCTTTAGAATGTCTGCATGAATGCCTGTACCATTGCAAGGGTGGGAGTGGAGTAGGAAATGTAGCATGAAGCTGCCTAAGGAGAGGTGAATCAGCCTAGGTCAGAAATAGAGCAGGTCAAAGCTTCAATGAATTCAGCTATGAGATTGGCTTATGAGTGGCTCTTGCACTTCTAGCCTGGAAGACTTTGTCTCTAAATAAATAAATGAAATGAGTATTCCCTTGATCTTGAAGACTAATAATCCTATCCAAAACAAGGAGGGAGGAGGTTCTTAATAAAACCATGTTGGTATTTGTGTTCACTTATTGCCTACTTACTATTCCTTTTTTGTTTTTCTATAGTAATTTAAAAAAGATTTTGAGTTCCAAATTCTCTCCCTCTGGCCCCACTCCCACCCGTTGACAAGATAAGCAATTGTATCAGTTGTACATGTGAAATCATGTGAAATATTTCCATATTTTGCAAAAAAAATTTTAAATGGCAAGAAAAATAAGGTAGAAAAAACTATGCTTGTTTGTACTCAGAGTTCATCAGTTCTGTCTCTAGAATGTTTTAATAACATTTTTTTTATTTTTCCAGGAATTGAAGGGGATTGAAAGAGACATTGGATTAGAGTTTGCAGATGATATTTGTTTCCTTCATTTTAAAATTTGGGGCATTTTGCCTTTAATTCCAGTAGCACCTCTTCTTTATGACATTAATTTTTAAAGATATCTAAGAGTGGTTTAATAATCATCAGCCAGTTCTTTTGTTACTCTGAAATGTACTTCATAACTAGTGACTAGTTAGGGATTTCTTGGCATTTTCTTATCCTGGAGTAGAGGAAAAGTTTGCAAATCTTACCTTGTTAACTCTGCCACAAGTAAATGTAAAGATATTATAAAATCTCAAAAATCATTAAAATTTTTCCACTTTCTGACCCACCTAAGTAATTGTTTTGTATTCTCATATTTTTTTATTTAAAAGCTACTATGGAGATAGATTTGATTTATTATTATTGCCAAAATTTATATTAACTACTTGTTCAATAAATTGGTCTTCAGTTTTAAATTCAGGTTAATTTTTTCCCCTCTTTCCCTTAGTGGACAAACTACATTCATGGATGGCAGGATCGTTGGGTGGTTTTGAAAAATAATACTCTGAGTTACTACAAGTCTGAAGATGAGACAGAGTATGGCTGTCGGGGATCTATTTGTCTCAGCAAGGCTGTTATTACAGTAAGTTCACTTTTTAAATAACTATTTTACACTTTAAAAGCTTGTGTACAAACTTATTGAGCATTTTATAACTTGTACATAATGTAATTGCTGGTAGTATTAGAAAAGTTTAAGTGCTTTGGGAGGACAGCCAAAACATATCAGTCATAATCAAAAATGGTTCTATTAAAGTTTAGAAGTGAATGAATACTTTTTTCTGTTCAAAAAAAGTTTTTTTCTCATCGTAGATTTTTACATCACTCCATGAAATTGAAAGGTAAACTTTGGGTCTTATGCTAATCACTGAAATCTGACATAATTTGAGTTATAAAGATTAAGGGGAAGAGGTATCATTTGCAATATTTCTCAAATTCTATGATGTTAAGATTTATGCAGCCTATCTTCATATATGATATAAACATTAGTTTTTAAAACACTTTAGGACTAAAAGAACTTAGGATACTTGGGGAAAAAAGTGGAAATGGTATGAAAGTATTTAGAGACAATGATTAATTTGTTTCAAATTTTAAAAAATTTTATCTTTTGCTTTCACATCACATTGATTTCCAAGTGTATCACTACCCTACAAAGAGAACTATCTCTTTTAACAAAGAGTTAAAAAAAGGTGGGGAGAGAGAAGCAGTTTAGCAAGATTATACATTTCATAAGCAGTGATTCTATCCACACTTGCTTCCACTTGTTTCATGTTTAGGAAATAGTCAACATCTATTTTGGCTGGTCTATAATATATTTAAGACTTCAGTTTCAAAGCCTAACATGGGATAAAGTTATTGTTTTGGGTACATTATTTCTCCATTGAGATTAAATAATATATACAAAGATGCTAAGGAACTAAAGGGTGGTACCACCATATTTCTAACAACTAAAAGACATGCTTTTCTTTAGTGGTTAAAGTCCTTGTCTCTGTCAGTTCACTAAATATAAACACTTTTCAGCTTTTTAAATAACTATTTGTAGTTCAGGTCTTATCTTAGCAGGATAGAGAATAGAAGAAATAAGTAAAAAAATAATAAGAAATAATAATAAAATGAGGCAGTTAGTGGGAATAAAGGGGAATAGAATTTGGAGGAAGGAGAGGCTAGAGAATAATACAGAGATTAATAATTCATTTGGGTAGGAAAAGAGGATATGATCTAGGAATTGTAAGGGTTAACTTGTTGTATTGGATGTTAATTTAAATCCTACAGAATGAAAGAAAAGAACCTAAGTGGGTGTTCAAAACAGACAGTACAAATCAAAATATAAAAACATTTTACTCTTTACGAACCAGTGGTTTCAGGTTTGTTTGTTTTTTGTATTTTTTTTAAAACCCTTACCTTCCATCTTAGAATTAAGACTAGATATTGGTTCCAAGGCAGAAGAGTGGTAAGGGCTAGGCAATGGGGATCAAGTGACTTGCCCAGGGTCACACAGCTAGGAAGTATCTGAGGACAGATTTGAACCCAGGATCTCCCATCTCTGGGCCTGGCTCACAATCCACAGAGCCACCCAGCTGCCCCCAAAGGTTGGCTGATGATTTCTTTTTTTGAAACCCTAACCTTCCATCTTGAAATCAATACTGTGTATTGGTTCCAAGGCAGAAGAGTGGTAAGGACTAGGCAATGGGGGTCAAGTGACTTGCCCAGGGTCACACAATTGGGAAGTGTCTGAGGTCAGATTTGAACCTAGGACCTCCCGTCTCTAGGCCTGGCTCTCAATCCACTGAGCTACCCAACTGCCCTCTGGTTTCAGCCATTTTTTATCCATATTCCAAAACCCAGTATTCCAAGAGACCAGAAGAAAATATTCCACTACACAGAACTTCTCCCAAAGTGAAAATTATAAATAAAATTTATATGTTTTATAAATACATTTTTTAAAGTAACCATACCTTCCAATGTTTAAGCTTTCATTTAAATGTGATTGAGATTTAACAAATACTTAGAAATTTCCTAAAATGGTATTTTTTTCTATAGTACAAAGATGCAGCTTTTTAGAATTATTAAGTAAAAAAATTACAGGGATGCAGTCTGGAAAAATGTAAGTTTGATGGGATACAAATATGATCCCAGTTTTTAAAATATGGGGTAATCAAAACTTTAAGAGTTAACTCTTGCAATTATGGAGTATTTGATTGTGAAGCCAGTGCTAAAGCTGAAGTTTGTTGGTAGTTCTAAATCTACTAGAATTTTTTTCCCTTTTTTTATTTAGAATATTTTCCATAATTACAAAATGATTCATGATTACTCCCCACCCCTGCTCTTTCCTCTTCCCTCCAAAAGCTGACAACAGTTTCATTGGATTATACATGTATCATTGTTCAAAACCTATTTCCATGTTATTCATATTTGCAGTAGAGTAATCATTTAAGATCAAAACCCTAATCATGTCCTTATCAAACTATGTGTTTCATCATATATTTTTCTAATATATTTCTGTTTCCACAGTTCTTTCTCTGGATGTGTGGATAGCATTCTTTTTCCTAAATTCCTCTGGATTGTCCTGGGTCATTGCATTGCTGCTGTCTACTAGAATATTTTATTCTAACAATGAGAGCACTTATAATTAATAATATCCATTTCTGTAACCACCTAGAAATAGTTAAAACTTGAAAGGAATGATCAAATTTTCGTTGGTTACAAACATGCTCCCTATAATCTTTTCAAATTATCTTCTTTCTCTTCTTTGGCATAGCCAAACTTATGAAAGTCTTCTACACTGGCTACATCTACTTGCTAATTTTTTAAACCTTTGCAGTCTTTGTCACCCTTTGATCCTCCAGTCATGATTCTCCAGTCATCCTTCACAAACTGCCCAAATCATCCTCCTCTACGCCTATTGGGGAACCTGTGGCATGCATGCTGGAGGGGGCTGCTCCCTTCCCACTCTCCATGTCTGCCTCAGGACATTTCTCACATGACTTGACCCTCTGCCCTGCAAGTCCAATGGGAACACTTCCTGCCTCCCCTGACTAGTGTAAGAGGTTGGGGGTGGGTCTCACATGCAGAGTGAGGGTTGCAGTTTGGGGTGCTCATTCTCTAGGTCTCTAAAAGGTTCGCCATCACTCCTCTAAGACATAAGTCGGATCCTGTTGCTTTCCTGTTCCAAAGCCTACAGGTATCTCCCTATTGTCTCTGGGACAGTTTCTTGATTTAAGATCTGTGAATAGATTTCAGGGAGTTTACGAATTTGAATGGAGGAAAACTTTTCACCTTTATTTTAACTTTTATCTGAAATTTAGCAAATTTCTTCAATTATGAATGTAGGCAATAAAACATTCTGAGAAGGCATTCATAGCCTTAAACAGACTTCCAAAGGTGTTCATGAAACAAAAATAGTTAAGAATCCCTTCTAGGATAAAGTACCAACTCCATAGCTAAACATTTAAGGCCTTTCCAAAGTCTAACTCCATCCTACCTTTCAAGGCTTATTTCATGCTATTCATCTTTATATACATTAAATTCCAGCCAAACTTGGCAATTCTCTCTCTCTAATTTCTTACTGTTTATCTAGAATTTCTATTCATTTTCCTACCACTTAGCATTTTTCTTTTGAGGTTTAGCTCAAACCCTTTTTCATTTTTTTTTTCTGCCATATCTTTCCCAATTTCCTTCAATTTTCATTGTTGTCTCTTTCCTAAATAGCTTTGTATTTACCATCTGTATGTCTTTATTCCCATTACCACTCCCAAACCAGAAAATGTAAGTTTCTGGATGGTAGAACCTATTATTTTTGGACTTGGTATGGCTGATGTGAAGCACAATGCCTTTGCATAGTAGGTACTTTAATAAATGCCAATTTTATTGTCATTATATGGTAGTTGAAAATAACTTTTGATATCATAGGTTTAATATACAAGTAATATTTTTCCTTGTGCATATTTAACTTTTTAAATTGATAAGTTGTATTTTGATACTACATACATTCCAACAAAAATACTCTCCTTTTTCTCAGTGCATTCCTTGAAAACTTAAGCAAAAGCACTTTAAGCATAGTTATTACAGTGCTTAGTAGTATTTGCTTAAAATTAATAGCTGTTAATTGTATAAATCCTAAAGCCAAATCATTGTGGAGTATTACAACCGGTTTCTTTTGAAAATTTGTTATTGAGACATCTGAAAAATTAGGATTCATTTTATACTTGGTTGGCATCCTGGACCCTTTGAGGATTGTTGAATAATTAAAGTTTGGGCAAGTAAAAGAAGTTTTTATGTAAGCCTCTCATTGTCATGTACCTTTTAAGGAATCATACACTTATTGGATGAATCAAAATAAACTTAGTGGAGCAAAAAGTGCTGACTTTATATGGTAGCAAAGCATTTTAAGCTTATCCAATTTCTTTTATTTCACTCAAAGATTTATCTGACTTTATATAATTATGCTTACTGACAATACTCCCTGTATTTTTCTTTCCTTATACTGACATTCTCTCTCCTAGAAATCTTAGAAGTATTGGTCATGAGTAACAATATGTGATATTTGATAAACATTGGCCATTGATTAAGTAGATTGTAGTTTTAAAAGGAACTGAGATTGCTTATCGTTCATCCTATTCTTTCACACTTTATTTTTTGGAGGTACCAGATCTGTGATATTATCATTTTAATGAACTCTAGGCATCAGTGCATATCTGCAGCTGTTTTACAATATAGTCTTAGAGTTAGTCATGAGACAGACACTGAGACTTGAAGTGGTCTGCCTCATGATTCCATACCTATATCTTTGGTGGGAGGAGATTTTAACTTGTTACTTTCTTTTCACGAAGCTATGTAGCCTTTTAATATAGCCTGAAATATAATATGTAGCCTTTTAATATAGCCTAAAATAGCCTGAACAACTACTGTGTGTACATTTTATTTGGAAATAATAGAACTCTACTTTGGACAACTTTCTCATATCATATGACTCCTAAGCTGCAATTTTTTTTACTTAATAATAGATCCTTATTTTCTTGTCTTTCCTAGTCTAAAATGGAATTTCTAATAATCAGACTACTATAAACTTTTAAATCAATTTCAGGAGAATTATTGAGCACATATTGCAGAGCACTAAGAGACAGATGAAATATAGAAGTATGAAAAGTTGCATAGAATAGGAAAAGGAGAAAGGGCTCTTTGGGGTTGTGTTTCCCAGGCACTTTGCTCTTAATTTGTACTGACAATATACATAAAAATGTGGTAAAAATTATTGAATAAATAAGTTAAGCACTTAGTAATTTTGATTTGATAATGCAAAAGGAAACTCAATGGCAAGTGTAAAATTATCATTAATTTTTAATTAGGTTTTATAATAGGGAACATGCTTATATTCTGAATTATTAAAAGTGATTGCTATTAATGAATCATGATCATAGAATGCTCATGTGGGAGTGACTTTAAAAGTTAATCTAATACATTACTTTTGTTTTACAAATTAAAAAGTGAAATGACTTCACCCAAAGTGTCACACAGCTACTTGGCATCAGAGCTAAGTCTTCTGATTCGTAGGCAGTGTTCTTTCTTACTTAGTTCTGCTGTTTCAAGTGAACCTATTCCCAATTTTATACTGCTGTGTTAAATTCTTTGAAGGTATGTACTCCATAGGATATCTGTTTTGTTGTTTTGTAATTGTTTGTTTATAAAAATATGTTTCAAGTAATCTAATTCTTTGTTAGTACAGGAACTTGCAAGAACTCTAGTTGAACTCATGCTGTTTTTAGTACTGAAATATAAGTGAAAGGGAATACTTTGAAATCTATAGGAATCTGTAGAAGAGTGTCATTTTAAGTTCTTTTCTTACCTTCTGGGTATTGAGGGCTATTTAGAAGTTATAAGAAACTGAGTATTTAGTAGAAGGACTTCTTCAACTGCCAGCCAGTAGGCTTAAGTTTCAATCTCACCTTGTTGCTTAAGAGAAATAAAATGCAAATTTTGTTTTAATTTTTATCTATCTGTCTGTCTGTCTATCTATTTATCTATCTATTTGTTAAAAACCCTTACCTTCCATATTGGCTCCAAGGCAGAAGAGTGGTAAGGGCTAGGCAATGGGGGTTAAGTGACTTGCCCAGGGTCACACAGCTGGGAAGTGTCTGAGGCCAGATTTGAACATAGGACCTCCCACCTCTAGGCCTGGCTCTCAATCCACTGAGCTACCCAGCTGCCCCCTGAAATGCAATTTTGACTTGATATCAGTTCCTTTGTTAGCCTTGTATTCTGTGGTATACAGTTAGTAAATAGAAATAAAGATTGAGAATTTAGAACCTAAATAAAAACTTGTTATAGTTTGTTCAGAGGTACAACAAATAATGACTTATTGCCTACATACACAATTCTATAGTATAGAAAGGTATTTAGAAAGTTTTTAAAAGCTAACCAAACAAACCCATTTTCCTATAACAATATTTTAAGTAATAGATTTCCTATCCAGACCACTGGAATCTATTTAACCTGTCATGTAATTAAACTGTAATACTTAGAATTCTGGATTTTGGGCTATCCAGTATTGCCAAGATAAAAAGTAGAAAATTGTTGTTAACCTTTTTTCTGGGTATGAAGTCAATTTGAGGCAAAATTTTGAAGGAATTGAAATTTTTTGACAATTTTGCACTATTTTAGTAATTTGTTCCCTTGACTACCCATTATTCTCATTCAAGTTTCTGAAAGTATAGGTTTCTCCATTCTCTTCCCTGCCAATTTCCCTCTAGCACCATTCTCCAAACAACATTGCCATTTCCTTGGTATAGTTGTTAGGAGGGTTATTGCATCATTTTTTATTTTTATTTTTTACAAATTTACAAATGGCTACTATTTAACTCTCCCAGAGATTGAGACTTACGGTGTTAACATTAAACTCTGGTGATAAGTCACTTGTCATCAGAAGTAAGTATGGTGACTTAAAGCCTTGCTTAGAGTATATAACATGCCTTGCTGTGGGTGTCAATATTCTTTCTTCATTTCCCCTTTCATTTCCTTTTATTTCTACACTGTAACTAGTTATTTGGGAAAAATCACTTGAAAAATGAGCAATTGAAAATCATTTTCCTTATCTCAAAGAAATTTCATTTTTTGTAAACCTTGTTTTGGTGGTTACTAACAGCCAAATGCAAAAACAAAATTGCTTTGCATAAAACCTTGAACTCCTTTTCTTAAAATGTGTTACTATTACACTAAACTAGCAAAAAACATTGAAACAGTATTTATTTTCATACCCCTTTTTGAACTCTTGTCTTTTTCCTTTTAAAATTTTTTTTGGGGGTAGGGGTTTGAGGCTTTTCCAGTCAACAAAGATTTCAGTATAATTTTCATAAGGCAGGAATTGTTTGGTTTTGGTCTTCATATGCATTGTGTCCAGAACATAGTAGGATAATAAATGCTTCTTGGAATTGTTTCAGCCTCTCATCTATCTAGGGTATTTGTTTCCTTTGGGTTTTTGCTTTTTGTTGTTTGCTTGCTTTTTTATTTTTATTTTTATTTTTTGCTATTCTGAACTTTTGTCTAAAAAGGTATTTTCCTTTTTTTTTTTCCATTAACATCAGTAACCAGTATTTTAGTATTTAACTGAATATTGCCATATTGTTTTTCCCAGTCTTGGCACAAATGCAAAAATGCACGAATGATGTAATAGTAAGCCTATTGCTCCATAAACACCATCAACATGGAATTATAGCTTTGTCTCTATGATGGGGTACATTTGCTATTTAAGGAATGGATCATACTCTTAAATTTTTCCTTATACATTTTTCTGATTTTTAAAAAAATCAAATGTTTCTGGTATATATTTTTGCAAATTTGTTTAAATAATTCTGCCAATGAATATTTATTATTATTTGCTTTGTGACAGGCAGCATTGTAAGGGCTAGGGATATAAAAAGACAAAAAGACAATCCTTGACCTCAAGAAGCTCACAGTCTTAGGAAGACAACTATCAAAAAAATGTGAGGAAACAGCCCATACTAGAAAATTATTAACAGAGGCAAGGCACTGGAATTAGGAGGAGTTAGAAGAGTCTTTCTGTAGAAAACAGGATTTTAATTAATACTTGAAGTAAGCCAGGGAAACCTGGAGGTGGAGATGATGAGATTGAGCATTCTAGGCATGGGAGACAGTTGGAGAAAATGCTTAGTCTTATTAGCACAGCAAGGAGACTAGTGTTATTAGTGTGCACTGGAGAGTGTAAGATATAAGAAGACTGGAAATGGCTGGGATAGGAGGAAGGGCTACATTGTAAAGAGCTTTGCATTCTAAACAGAGGATTTTATTTGATCATGGAGATGATAGGTAGTCGTTGGAATTTATTTAGTAGGAGGGCAACATGGTTGGACCTGTGCTTTAGGAAAATCACTTTGGCAGCCGAATGGTGAATACATTAGAATGGGAAGAGTTTTGAAGCAGAGAGACCCCACCATCAGACAATTGGAATGATCCAAACATAAGAAGAAGAAGGCTTATACCAAAATGATGGCAAAGAGAGAAGGGAGTGTATTTGAGAGATGTTGCAGAGGTGAGATTGTCAGCCCATAGCAATAGATTGGATTTTGGGGGTCAGGGGCAAGAGATAACTCCTAGATTGTGAGCTTGGGGGACTGGGAAGATGATATTTCCCTCTACAGTAATGGGGAAGTTAAAGAATGTTCAAGAGGAAAAATAATGAGTTCAGTTTTGGGCATAACAAATTTTAGGTGTCTACTGGGCATCCAATTCAAGATGTCTGAAAGCCAGTTGGATTTGTAAGAGGTCAGCAGAGATGTTAGGGCAGGATAGGTAGATATGAAAATCATCAGCATAAAGATAATAATTAAATCCATGGACATTGATGAGATCACCAAATGAACTTAGTACAGCAAGAGAAGAGAAGATGGCCCAGGATAAAACTTTGTGGGAATCCTACATTTAGGAGTTATGACCCGGATGAAGATCTAGCAAAACAGAAGCAAATTGATAGGTTGGAGGAGAACCAGGATAGAGTAGTGTCCTGAAAAATTGGAGAGGTGAGTGTAGCAACTCAGATGAGAATGTTGAGAAGAGGACCAACACTATGAAAGGCTGTAGGGAGGTTGAAAAGAATGAGAATTGAGAAAAGACTATTGGATTTGTTGAGTAAAAGATTATTGGTAGCTTTGGAAAGAATAGTTTTGGTGGAATGTCAACATTAAAAGCTGGATTGTAAGGGATTAAGAGAAAATAATAGCTTCTCTATTATAGAACAGGCAGTCTGTTAGAAGAGATTGGATAGAATGAGAATTTATCTTTGTAATGAATAAGGGAATGAATCTCTCTGTGAGATAGATGAAGGGGAAATAATGGCAGAAAGCATGCAAGTAATATAAGAGGAGATGAGGGTGTTCATGGCAGATGGCCTCAATTTTTCCTATAAAATATGAGGTAAAGTTCTCAGCTGACTGGATTGGGGAAGGAGGAACCTCATAGGAGCTTTGAGAGAGAGAGAGAGCCCCAAGAGCTCTTTTGGAAGTACTACTGTGAGGAATGGGATAGTGCATTGATAAGGGAGATATAGAACTATTCCCTAATAGCAGTGAGGGCCCAGTTGATGTTGAATAGCATTACGAAATTTTTTCTTTGAATAGAATATGATGAAATATTATTTTGTTGACATTTCATACATGTACTACCATAAATTCATATTGGACCAGGTCAAAATGGCTGCATGATTTTCTCAATTTTTATTCAATAGTAGGTGTTTGGAAGTGAATTAAGGTTTAGGTGGGGTACTTATGGTAATATGATAAGGGGGTACTTGGTCTCTTCAAGAGAAGAGGGCAGTTTAAAGTTGAACTGGCTCATCAAACGATGAGGATGAGGAAAAGGGGAGAGAGTGGCTAACGTAGGAATGATCACTTAGGAGAGAACAGAGGGGTTGAGGCATTGGAAGTCACAGTGTAAAGAAGAGTAGAGTTTGGTGAGGGAAGAAAGAGAGGTGGAAAGTGAATAGATTATGGTCAGATAAGGGGATTTTGGAATCCTTGAATGTGGAGGTGGTGTATTTGTGGGTGAAAGATTAAGGGTATGAATATCTTCACCTGTGGTTGAAGTAAAGGAAGGTAGAGGTAGGGTTATGGGAAGTGAGTAGTTTGAGAAGTGGTTAAGGTATTTGAGGGACTACATATACATATGTATGTGTGTATATATATTCTATATAATGTGTTGAATATTTTTGACTATTATTATATCATTGAATATTAATATGTTAAAGCTCTCTAACATGAGGGAAGGAATTGGGGAGATCGGATAGGAAGAGGAGTGACCTGAGAAAACAGCCATTGGGGTTTTGATTGGGTGGTTGATATAGATTACATGAGCCTTAAAGGAGAAGACAGTACTAGATGATAGAGGTAGAAGGAGAACCCAGAAGTGCAATTGGAAGCAAGGAGTATTCCAATTCTTCCTGGACCAGTGAGCAGAGGGAGGGAAATGATTGAAAATTTGTTTACTTTTCATTCTTGATCTATTGCTTTTTATTTGGACAATTTGTTTTTATTTAGTTAAATCTATCTGTTTTAATCTTTATTAAATAGATAATTTTTTTTACAATTGTTCTAGAATCATTCCATTTTTTTGTACTTTTATGGACTTAAAAATAATAAATGATTGTGATCCACTTGAAGTTGATAGTAGTATGTGTAGTATGAAATGTGAATCAAGTACTATTTCATCATATTCTGCTATTCAATGAAAAATGTTGGAAAAATTAGTCCATCCCTTTGGCCATTATTTGTTTATCTTGTATTTTGTAGAATATAGTTGGATGGGAATTCAGAGGCCATCTATTCTTCTAAACTTCTCATTTTTCAGAGTTTCTAAAATGAGTATATTTGAGGAGATTGAGGCCCAGAAGTTGTGTCTTCCCCAAGAAGGCAGGATTTTTTTTATCCAAATCTTCTCTGTCCATAGTTAATTATTTTTCCCTCACTCTACCAAGCTATCATAAAATATATCTTGAATTGTTTCATTCTTTTCTTATTCCCATTAAATGATCTTTATTGAGGTTTTCCTAATTTTAATCTTTAGTAGATACATGCCCAAATATCTTAAATTATTTTTGCAAGAAGTATTTCTCAGTTTTCCCAGCTTTTGCTAGCATAGCAAAACAGCAGCATATAGAAACTGTGATTACTTTTTGTGCATTTCTGATCATCCAGAATTCATTTCCAAGTTTTTTTGTTAAATCTTTTAGACTTCTGAATAATACTTAAATATCATCTGCAGATAGATGTTCTTAACTTCTCTGTGATTATTTGCTTCCTTTCCCCTCTACCCTCCCATTTTACTTCCTTTCCTTGTTGCTATTTCCATAAAGTCCTGGAAGCTAACTATATCTGCTTCCTGTGCAACCAGTCTTATTAACTAGATAGAGGTCCATGTTTCATCTCCAGTAAACTGGCCACTTGGTAATGAAGTTTTTGCCTATAGCAACCCATGAAATATGAGTGGCTTATGCCAACACACTCTTGGGAAGTATTTCCATTGAATCCTTGTACTGAGGGAAAAGAGATTTTACAAATTACTTCATGTTCCAAACCTAAGCTAAAATTATTTTCCAGGTGGTCTTCCTGTGTCTTGGGAACTGTGATAGAAAAATGACCAAATGTCTCACAAAGTGTGATGATTTTTCTTCTTTCCCACCCAAGGGGAAGAGAAAATGAGAATACCTTTTCATGTTTAGCAGCATACCTGGCAGCATACTCTTTGCACACTCCTGGACAGAATTGCACCAAAAAAAAAAAAAAAGAAAACAAAAGAAAAAGAAAAAGGCAGAAGTTGTTAAGAATCACATAGTTTTTGGCCTTTATATAAAAAATAACCGTGAGTTTTCTAAATGTACCAAAAGTTAAACAGCTAGGTTACAGAGTAGATTAAAAACTCTGGACTTGCATTAAGACCCCAGTTCTCATATCTTGCTTCATGCACTACTTATTAGCTGTGTGACTCTAGGCAAGTCTGCTAACAAAGAGATTTTCCTAAAGAGGTGATCTGAGTATGTTACCATACCCCTTTCCTCCCCACTCTTGACATCAGTAGCTCCCTATCACCTACCATCAGGACCAAAAACAAAATCTCTGGCATTCAAAGTGCTTCATAACCAACCCTTCTTCCCTACCTCACAATTACCTTTTCAGTCTTGCACTTTACTGCCCACCACCTCATGTGCTCTTCAGTCTTCCTTGCCACAAACAAGACACATGATCTCTCAAATTTGGACATTTTCTGTGGTTGTCCCTAGTACCTGGAATGTTCTTCCTATCTTCACTCCTACCTTCACCTTCTGGCTTCTATTCCTAACAAAAATCCCATCTTCTGTGGGAAAGCTTTTGCAGTGCCTCTTAGTTCTAATACCTTTTGTGGTTTTTCAGACCTTCCAGTTGTGTCTGAGTCATGACCCCATTTGGGGTTTTCTCAACAAAGATACTGTAATGATTTGACATTTCTTTCTCCAGCTCATTTTTTATATGAGGAACTGAAGCAAAGAGTTAAATGACTTTCCTTGAGTCACACAGCTAGTAAGTGTCTTAGGCCAGATTTGAACTCAGGAATATGAGTCTGTCTTCCTGACTTCAGGCCCTGCACTCTTATCTACTGTGTCTTATAGCTGCCCTTCTCAATTATTTCCTATTTATAGGTTTGTTTGCTGTATTTATTTGCTTGTTGTTTTCCCCATTAGACTATGAGCCCCTTGAGTACAAGGACTGTCTTTTTGACTCTCTATATGCCCAGTACTCAATTAGTAGATGCTTAATAAGTATTTTTTGTCAACTAACTTAACTCCCTAGCCTCAGTTTCTTTACCTTTAAAATCAGAATAACAATAACACCTACTTTTCAGAGTTATTGTAATGATCAAATAAGGTAACATGACTTTGCAAACCTTAAAATGATATAGAAATTCCAGCTATCATAATTATGTGAGAACAGATTGCAGTGACCAATGAGCGGGCATAAGGAATGGAATTGTACTAATCTTGATTTAATAAACCTAAATTACAGGATCATAGATTTAGAACTGGAAGAAATCTTACAGGACTAGTCAAACTCCTAATTTTACCAAAAAAAAAGAATCTGAGAGACTCAAAGAGATTGGTTATGTAGGTTAAGTTGTAGAGGTATAATTTATCGTGAAATCTTCTGCCAAAGGTATAGTTTAATTGAATAGAGAACAAGAAACAGTTTCATGGGACATTTGATCCCCCTGTGCAAATATTTCCCAAACACCATAAAACAATTGCAGCTTATGGTTAGAATATAAACTAATTCATAAAATTCAAGGAGAACAGTGAAGGATTGAGCAGTTTTCAAGTTTTTTTAAAAAGTAGTAAAGGGGAAAAGAAGCTAATATAACTCTTAGTGACAGATCCAACTACCCAAGTCATCACAAGGACATTTTAAGAATCAGACCACAAGGAGAAAAAAAATTAGACTAAAAGGGGCAGCTGGGTAGCTCAGTGGAGTGAGAGTCAGGCCTAGAGACAGGAGGTCCTAGGTTCAAACCCGGCCTCAGCCACTTCCCAGCTGTGTGACTCTGGGCAAGTCACTTGACCCCCATTGCCCACCCTTACCAATCTTCCACCTATGAGACAATACACCGAAGTATAAGGGTTAAAAAAAAAAATTAGACTAAAAATGGTATTTACTTGACCTAACCAATATTGAAGGCTTGAGGCTTGATGATTGCCTCAGTGACCTTTTTTTCTGTTATCCATATATATCAAAGGCATTTTTTTTTTATTAAACCCTTACCTTCTGTCTTAGAGTCAATACTATGTAAGGGTAGGCAGTGGGGGTAAGGGTAGGCAATGGGGGTCAAGTGACTTGCCCAGGGTCACACAGCTGGGAAGTGTCTGAGGCCAGATTTGAACCTAGGACCTCCTGTCTCTAGGCCTGGTTCTCAAAGGCATTTTTAGCTAAAGAGTTGAAAAGTTATCAGTTAACTTGAGTTTGCTTTACAAAAGAGGGAGAATATTTGCATTAGGGAGGTGGAAAGAACTTGTGCCATAGATAGCTTTGGAAGTGGTTTAGTAAAAAATGATTCTAGCAAATGATAGTGGCAATAGTTGACTAGGGAAATAAGGTAGGGCAGAGCAACAATGTATGATTGCTTCTCTAGGATTTTTTAAGCAGACCATCATATCATCTGCAAAGAGTGATAGCTTAGTTTCCTTATTGCCTATTTTAATACCTTCAATTTCTTTTTCTTCTCTAATTGCTACTGCTAGTATTTCTAGTACAATGTTAAATAACAGAGGTGATAATGGGCATCCTTGTTTCACTCCTGATCTTATTGGAAAGGCTTTTAATTTATCCCCATTGCATATGATGTTTATTGATGGTTTTAGATATATACTGTTTATTATTTTTAGGAAAGGTCCTTCTTTTCCTATACTTTTCAGTGTTTTCAATAGGAATGACTGTTGTATTTTGTTAAAGGCTTTTTCAGCATCTTTTGAGATAATCATGTGATTTTTGTTTGTTAGCTTGTTGTTATGGTCAATTATGTAGATGGTTTTCCTAATGTTGAACCATCCTTGCATTACTGGTATAAATCCCACCTGATCATGATGGATAACCCTCATGATCACTTGCTGGAGTCTTTTTAGTAGTATTCTATTTAAGATTTTTGCATCTATGTTCATTAGGGAGATTGCTCTGTAGTTTTATATCTCTGTTTTTGGTCTGCCTGGCTTTAGAATCAGTACCATATTAGTGTCATAAAAGGAATTTGGTAGAACTCCTCCTTTGCTTATTATGTCAAATAATTTGTATAATATTGGGATTATTTGTTCTTTCAATGTTTGATAGAATTCACTTGTGAATCCATCAGGCCCTGGCGATTTTTTCTTAGGGAGTTCTTTGATGGCTTGTTCAATTTCTTTTTCTGATATTGGATTATTTAAGTTTTCTATTTCTTTTGCTATCTACTGGTCTACTTAAAAAATCCTAGAGAATCAACTAAAAAAGCTAGTGGAAATAACCAACAACTTTAGCAAAGAATACAAAATAAATGCACATAAATCATCAGCATTTCTATATATTTCCAACACATCGAAGCAGCAAGAGTTAGAAAGAGAAATATTTAAAAATCACCTTAGGCAGTATAAAATACTTAGGAATCTATCTGCCAAGACAAACACAGGAATTATACAACACAACTATGAAACCCTTTCCACACAATTAAAACTAGATCTAAGCAATTGGAAAAACTTTGATTGCTCATGGGTAGAATGAGCTAACATAATAAAAATCACCATCCTACCCACATTAATTTACTTATTTAGTGCCATACCTATCAAACTACCAAGAAACTTTTTCACTGAATTAGAAAAAAACTATAACAAAGTTCATTTGGAAGAACAAAAGATCAAGAATATCAAGGGAAGTAATGAAAAAGAAAAAAACAAAACGTGAAGGAACATGGCCTAGCAGTACGAGATAGTAAACTATACTATAAAGCAGTGATCATCAAAACAGTATGGTACTGGCTAAGAGACAGAAGGGAGAATCAGTGGAATAGACTTGGGATAAGTGACCTCAGCAAAACAGTGTATGATAAACCCAAAGAGCCCAACTTTTGGGACAAAAATCTACTATTTGACAAAAACTGCTGGGAAAACTGGAAAACAATATGGGAGAAATTAAGTTTAGATCAACATCTCACATCCTACACCAAGATAAATTGAGAATGGGTGAATGAATTGAATATAAAGAAGGAAATTATAAGCAAATTAGACGAACACAAAATAGTATACTTGTCAGATCTCTGGGAAAGGAAAGATTTTTTTTTCTTTTTTTTTTTTTTTTACATTTATTAATATTCATTTTTAACATGGTTACATGATTCATGCTCCTCCTTTCCCCTTCAACCCCCCCCCCCCCCCCC
>NC_058130.1:339580786-339761261 GCF_016433145.1 Gracilinanus agilis | reverse complement strand
CCTTCTAACTTTCTCTGAAGGGTTAGATAAGAGTTTTATTTCCCAATGGATAGTTTAACTACTCTTCCCTCTCCGGGTTGATTACACTAAGAGTAAGGTTTGATTATTACCTCTTAATGCTCTCTTCCTCTCCTTCTTATAATAGTATTTGTCCCCTCTCCCTTCCATGCCCTCTTTGTGTGTAATAAAATATTCTATTTTCTTATTCGCTCAAGTTTCTCTTGGTATCCCCTGCTATTTACCCCCTCTTTCCCATCCCCTATGCCATCTTAGATTATTTAGTGTTCCACCCTCACCCTGTGAATTATTCTTCTGATTACTATAATAGTGAATATTATAATAGTGAATAGAGTTCACTACAGAGAATTAAACATAACATTTCTCTACATAGGAATACAGATAATTAGATCTCACTGAGGCCCTTAAAAAGGCAAATTTAAAAATTACAAGTTTTCTTTCTTTTCCCTCTGTAACTTATTTACCTTTTCAGGTTTCTCTCGATTTTTGTGGTTCGATATCAAACTTTCCATTCAGCCCTGGTCTTTTCTGTGCAAATACCTGGAATTCTTCAATTTTGTTGAATGCCCATACTTTCCCCTGGAAATATATAGTCAATTTTGATGGGTAGTTGATCCGTGGTTGCAGGCCCAGCTCTCTTGCCTTTCTGAATATTGTATTCCAAGCCTTACGGTCTTTTAGTGTGGAGGCTGCCAGATCCTGTGTGATCCTGATTGGTGCTCCTTGATATTTGAATTGTCTCTTTCTGGCTTCTTGTAAGATTTTTTCTTTTGCTTGAAAGCTTTTGAATTTGGCAATAATATTTCTAACCGATTTCTTCTCTGGGTCGAATATGGTGGGTGTTCTATGGATCCTTTCGATGTCTATATTGCCCTCTTGTTGTAGGACTTCAGGGCAATTTTGCTGAATAATTTCTTTTAGTACGGAGTCCAGGTTTCTATTAATTTCTGGGTTTTCTGGAAGACCAATTATTCTCAAATTGTCTCTTCTAGACCGGTTTTCTTGGTCTGTCACTCTCTCATTGAGATATTTCATATTTCCTTCTATTTTTTCAGTCTTTTGACTTTGTTTTATTTGTTCTTGTTGTCTTGAGAGATCATTGGTTTCTAATTGCTCGACTCTAGCCTTTAGGGACTGGTTATCGGCTATAATCTTTTGGTTTTCGGCTATAATCTTTTGGTATTCCTTTTCAATCTTGTCATTTCTGGTGTTCAATTTGCTTATCAGTTCATTTGATATCTGAGCCTCACTTTCCAATTGCAAGATTCTACCTTTTAAACTGTTATTTTCTTGGCAGATCTCTTCCATTTTCCTCAGAATCTCAGTTTTGAACTCTTCCATAGCTTGTGAGGAGTTTTCCTTATTTGAGGAGGGTCCGGATGCTTGTTTGTTCTCCTCCTCTGTTTGCTCGGTTGTCTGGATTTTCTCTGTGTAAAAGCTGTCGAGTGTTAAAGACTTCTTCTTTTTGTTATTATTCTTTCTCTTCTGAACCTCCTGATGCTGATGCTGAGTAGCCATCATTAGCCCAGCAGCTTCTCAGCTTTATCCTCGGGCTCAGTGTCTGTTCCCAATCTATTGGCTCCTGAGGTCTGAATTCTGGTTTTTCCCAAGGTCAAGCCCCCTGGTGGGCCCTCTTGCTTGTTCCTCTGCTGGAGGTTTCTTTACAAGTCTCAGGGCGCTGCTTCTACAGTCATATACCCGTCTGCACTGGTTCCCCACTTAGGCTTAGTTCTGCCTCCACCCACGCCTCTACTCAGCCGGCACTCTGCGCGCCCAGCGTCCTGCTCCAGCGAGCGCGCTCAGATTTCGCGTGCTTTTTTTGACTTAATGGGGTCCTAAGTCTTGCTGCTGTCAGGAACAGGTCCCGGAGCTGCTGATGACTCGATGGGTGCCCCAAACTTGCTCTATTTCTTTTTAGCTGGGTTCGGAGCTATAGGTGAGTGTGGAGGGGGTGGGGGTGGGGCGGTTGCTCAGCTCGCGATTGAGTGAGTGAGAGCCCTTTTTAGCTTGGAAATGTCTCGATTCCACGTACCTTCGACGCTGTGCCCTGTTGTGGGGTTCCTCCGTTCGTCTGGACTTGTTTTTATGTCCCCTTGAGGAGTTTTGTATGTTTCGGTCAGGAGAGGTTAAGAGCTGCTTCTTACTCTGCCGCCATCTTAACCCGGAAGCCGAAAGGAAAGATTTTAAAACCAAGCAAGAGTTAGAAAAAATTACAAAATGTAAAATAAATAATTTTGATTACATTAAATTAAAAAGTTTTTGTACAAACAAAAACAATGCAACCAAAATCAGAAAAGAACCAACAAACTGGGAAAAAATCTTTGTAACAAAAAACTTTGACAGAGGTCTAATTACTCAAATATAAGGAGCTAAATCAATTAATCAAAAAAAATCCATCCATTCCCAATTGATAAATGGTCAAGGGACCTGAATAGGTAATTTTCAGATAAAGAAATCAAAACTATTAATAAGCACATGAGAAAGTATTCTAAATTTCTAGTAATTAGAGAAATGCAAATCAATAAAACTCTTAGGTATCACCTCACACCTAGCAGATTGGCTAAAATGACAGCAGGGGAGAGTAATGAATGTTGGGAGGGGATGTGGCAAAATTGGGACATTAATGCATTGCTGGTGGAATTGTGAACTGATCAGCCATTCTGGATGGCAATTTGGAACTATGCCCAAAGAGTGCTAAAAGATTGCCTGCCCTTTGATCCAGCCATACCATTCATTGCTGGGTTTGTACCCCAAAGAGATAATAAGGAAAAAGATTTGTACAAAAATGTAGGAATTCCATGTGATCTGGAATGACCTCCAGGAATTGATGCAGAGTGAAAGGAGCAGAACCAGGAAAACACTGTACACAGAGAAGGATACACTGTGGTACAATTGAATGTAATGTACTTCTGTACTAGCAGTAATGCAGGGATACAGGACAGTTCTGAGGGATTTATGGAAAAGAACGCTATCCACATTCAGAGGAAGAACTATAGGAATGGAAACACAGAAGAAAAACAACTGCTTGAACACATGGATTGATGTGGACATGATTTGGGATGTACACTCTAAATGACCACCTTAGTACAATTATCAATAATGTGGAAATAGGTCTTAATTGATGACACATGAAGAAACCAGTGGAAATGCGTGTTGGCTACGATGGGGGGCAGTTGGGGTGGTGGTGGAGGGGAGAATAAGAACATGAATCATGTAACCATGGAAAAAATTTTTCTAGAAAATAAAATTAAAAACAAAAAGCAATGTATTATTGCTGCTGTGGTGAAGTAGTAGCAGCCTGGAGTCTCGTGGAATCGTGTTACTGGAGGTGCAAGGGAAAGAGTCAAACAGGCAGCACTGAAGCCCACCTGGGTTCTCTGAGGAAAGGCAATGAGACATATTCCACCTTTAGTCAGTCAGTCAGTAGGTCTACTATGTGTACTCTGCTAGACCACAACATGATCACTTGGTGTCATAATGGAAAGAATACTGAATTATAACCAAAAGACTTGTGTTCAAATCTTTACTGCTACTTATTGCCTCATTTTACTAATCTAAAATGAAGGAATTAGACAAAATGATCTCTGAAGTCCTTTTCCTCTTTCTTTTAATCTTATCATCTTAGGCTATTTTCTCTCCTACCCATCTCAAATCCCCTCCCTCAAATTGAGAATGGGATTTTTAAAAAATCCTGTTATAACTATGTATGTAGTCAAAATAAATTTCCACAATGACCATGTCCAAAACAATCCTGTCTTCATTCTGCACTTTTGAGTCTTTTACCTCTATCAGGGGAGTGGGTAGCATTTTTTATCATTAGTCCTCTGGAATTGTGGTTGCTGATTGCATTGATTAGAGTTCCTAATTTTCTTGAAGTTGTTTGTCTCTACCATATTGTTGTTACTGTTTAAATTATTTTTCTGGTTGTGTTCACTTTACTATGCAAAATTTCTTCGAAGTTTCTTTGAAGAGCATCTCTTTCCTCATTTCTTATAGTATCCTAATAGTTCCCCAACACATTTCTATACCATGACTTTTAGGCACCCTCAATTCATATTCAATACCATCTCAAAAAGAGATGTAATCTTAATTTTTGCATATCCTTAAGAGTTTGTTTTATTTAGGATTAACCTCCCCTTAAAATACTCTCCCAGTACTAAACTATCCTCCTTCAGTCTTCTCCCTTTTTTCCCTGTTCTATACCCATCTATGTGTGTTTATTCCTCCTCTGATTTCTTCAGATATTGAGTTCAGCCACTGTATGCTTTGTTATTGTGAGATAATTTTTCTTAATTCTTCTTTCTGTTTCACCCTCTTCCCTCTTTGCCTCTCTTTCCATTCTTCTTCATTGGGGAAGAAATCCATTTAAGTAAGCACTTTATCCTTTATTACTTTTTCATTATTCATTTATATTTACTTTTTATGTTTCTCTTAACTTCTGTGTTTGAACTTCAGGGCTTCTACACAGCTCTTGTCTTTTCATCAGGAATGTTTGGAAGACCTCTTTTTAAAAATTTTTTATTAAAGGTTCATTTTTTTTCTCCTGTAGTATTAAATTCACTTTTGTTAGATAATTATTTTTGGCTATAAGTTTATATCTTTTATCTCCTGGAGTATCATTTACCAGTCTCTCCTTTATAGTGATGACTGCCCAATTATCTATGATCCTCATTGTGGCTCCTTGATACTTGAATTCTCTCTTTCTGGCTGCTTGCATTATCTTTTCATGGACCTTGCTCTGGATTTTGTCTATATAAGTTTTCATTTAGAGATTTCTTCCATTGGGTGACTAGCGATTTATTTATTTATTTTTTGCTGTTTCTGCTTTGCACTCTGATTTTGAGAGATTTAGGAAGTTATCTTTTATGATTTTTTTGAGATATGATGTCTCAGCTCTTTCAGGTATTCCAAAGATGCTTAAATTTTCTTTCCTTAATCTGTTTTCCAGGTCATTTATTTCACTATAAGAGATATCTTACATTTTCTCCTATTTTCTTCAGGCTTTCTATTTTGCTTTTTTTTTTTTATATTGTGCAACACCATTAATTCTTTTTTCAACTTTTCTTTCATAGCTCTTAATTTCTTCTTTTTCTCTCTCTCTAGTCTCCCATTTCATTAAAAAATTAAAAAAAATTAACTCTTTCATTATCTTTCAAGAATTTTAATTTAATTTGTATCTACTTTGTGTTTTTCTTGGAGGTTTTGCTAGAAGGTGTTTGGGAGTATTTATTTGTTTGTGTTTGTGTCTTAAGCATTCATATTTCCATAATGCCTTTTTATGGTGGCATCATCTTTCTTTCTTCTAACCTGCTTTCTGACTTTTAAACTTGATGTTAGGGTCAAGCTCTGTACATTTCTAGAGGGAAGACTTAGGCTGTTCTTTTTGTTGCTTTCTTGAGAGAGTATTATTGAGTATTTTATTATTTCATGATTTCAGAAACAACTCAGTCTGAGAATCTGCCAGCATTCAGTGTTCCCCAAATAGTCTCATCCGGGGTATAGTATCATTGATGCCTCCTCTAGTCTAAGGTCTAAGCAAGTAGACTTGACTTTTTGTACTTGTCCCAGTCAAGGTTCTTCTGGCAGGGGTCTGTGGCCTCCTCTTGCTCCAGTGCACAGACTCTTCTCCTCAGTGTCTAGAGACCCTCTTTCTTATCTTCTTGTGCTTTTCTGGGTTGATAAAATTACTCACATTGACTTTGTCTTGGATTTCCCCCATCAGGATTTCTAGATTTGCTCAGAATAGTGTTGGGAAGGAACTCTTTTTTTTTTTTTTTTCTACTCCATCTTGGTTCTCTTTCCCTTTCAACTTTTGATTTTAACTCTCAAGTCTGTTCTTTCTTCCACCCCTCCCCAACCTGCATTAAAGGCTTTAGGGGAAAGTATATGCCTCTTTTATGGAGGTACTAAAAGAAATGCCGCTTCCTTTACCCCACTCTCTATTTCCTTGCCTTTTCTGTCCAAGTTAAATGCTATGCTATTTGGTTTATGATTTCTGTCTCTTGGTAGAAAATGAATTGGATATAGGCTCAAACTATGATGTTAAAAAAAAAAAAACACGCACTCTGAATCTGAGCAGAGATCCCAGATTTGTGTGGAAATGTGAAGTTTTTTCCATAGCCAGTATGTTTTATCTTACTCTCCTGCTCTCTAATTAGGAATTTGCCATCTGGACTTCATTGGGGGGAAAACCATTTCAGTTTCTTCAAAGCCTCTATTGTTTCCTTCCTCTGACTCCTAAATATCCACTTCTAATTCATCGTTTAACTTGACTAATGCTAGCACACATACTTCCATTCAGAGTGTAAATGAAGTGGTGTTTGTTAGCTATTTAATTAATCCTCAACTTACATATGAACTTATCATTTTTATTTATTTGCTTATAGAAAGAGGAACTACAGATTATTGTTAGCTATATTTCAATTTGAAAAGGCAGGGAAACATTTTCCTCTTGCTTTGTTTTTGTTAAAAAAATTCTCTCCCTCCTTACTTTCCTTTCTTGAGAAAGCAAACAATTTTATATAGAAGATTATACATTTGAAGTTGTGCAAAACATATTTCCATATCAGCCATATTGCCAAAAAAAAAAGAGAGAAGATTTAAAAGTATGCTTCCATATGTGTAGAGATTCTATCAGCCCCTTTTCTGGAGATGAATAGCAGTTTTCATCATAAGGCCATCAGAATTGTCTTTGATCATTGTATTGATCAAAATAGCTAAGTCATTCACAGTTGAGCACCATACAATATTGTTGTTACAGAGTACAGTGCTCTCTTGGCTCTGCTCACTTCACTTTGCATCAATTCGTATAGGTTTTTCAGAAACCATCCTTCTCACCATTTCTTTTAGAAAAATAGTATTCCATCACAGTCATATACCACAATTTGTTTAGCCATTCCCCAACTGATGGGCATCCCCTTCATTTCCAGTTCTTTTCCACCATAAAAAGAGCTGCTATAAATATCTTTGTGCAACTAGGTTCTTTGTCTTTGATCATTTCTGGATACAGACCTAGTAGTGCTATTGCTAGATCAAAGGGTATATACACAGATTTATAGCCCTTTGGGTATAGTTATAATTGTTCTCTAAAATGGTTGGATCAAGTCATACCCAACTCCACTAGCAGTTTGTGAATGTCTCCATTTTCTTACAACGTTTGTAATTTTCATTTTCTGTGGGGTGGTACCTTAGAGTTTTAATTTGCATTTCTCTAATCAACACTGCTTAGAGCACTTTTTTCATATGACAATAGATATCTTTGTATGAAAACTGCTTAGTTCTATTTTTTGACCATTTCCTATTTGGGGAATGACATTTTTATAAATTTGACTCAGTTTTCTATACATTTGAGAAATGAGGCCTTTATCAGAGAAACTTGCTGTAAATTCTCCCCCCTCCCCCCCCATTTCCTGCTTGCTTTCTACCTTGCCTGCATTGGTTTTTGTATCTCATGATCTTTTCTATCTCATCTGGTCTCAAATTCATCCTTTATTCATAGGTGACAATTAAATTTTTCATACTCCCCTAATTTGTTTATGATATCCTTTATGTCTAAACCATGTATCCATTTTGACCTCTTGATTTATATGGTGTGAGATGTTTGTCTATACCTAATTTCTGCCAAACTGCTTTCTAGTTTCCTCAGCAATTCTTAAGTAGGATTCTTGACCATAAAGTTTGGATCTTTGGGTTTATTGAAAAATAGGTTTTTATTGGTCATATGCTATTGACTATTGTATACCTAATGTATTAAACTGATCCACTTCTCTATTATGAAGTACCAAATTGTTTTGCTTATTGTTGCTTTGTAATACAGTTTGAGATCTGTTACTGCTAGGTCATCTTCCTTCACATTTTTTTTTTGTTGATTCCCTTGTTTGTCTTGACCTTTTATTCTTACAGGTGAATTTTTTTATTTCTATAAAATAATTTTTTGGTAGCTTGATTGGTGTGGCACATCTTAATGTACTGTTAGTGAAGCTATGAATTGGTCTAGCCATTTTAGAAAGCAGTTTGTAATTGTCCAAAAAAGTTATTAAATTGTTCATATCATGGCAACTTACTGATACCACAAAAAAGTCAGAGATTGAGGGAAAGAATGTATATGTACAAACTTTTTGTTACCATGGGAGTCCTTTAGAAGCAAAAGTAATGCTAGTCATGATAGCTACTACTTCAGCAAACTCTCCTTAGTTGCAAAAGTCCTTAACTACCAGTGTCGGGATCACTGTAAGCACTCAACTAATTCTGAAGAAAAGTAAGCACTCAGAAACCAGCTATCCACTAAAAAATCATTTGCGGCAGAGATCCTAGGTTAGAGAAACATGAATTGCTCAGTTTGGGGGAAGGGGACCTCTTTGGGATATACACCTAAAGGAAACCACAAATGGAGTAGAGATAATCATTAAGTGAATAAGAGTAGAAAATAGTAGGTTAGATGAGGGAAGAAAGAAAGCAGAAAGCTCAAAAAACCTTGAACATAAGGCAATAAATCAACAGGGTTGATAGTAACAAGAGAAGGAAGTATGGCCACAAGAGCAAGTAAAGGCATCGAAGAATCTGAAAAATTACTGCCAAAAAGAGAGAAGCAATCCTTGAGACAGAGGATCTTGTGGACTATGAGGAGAGTATACAACCATAACTTGCTATTCTTGAATGGGTCAAAAGAGAAATAAGAATTATGAGAACAAACTTCATGGTCTGCAGGGCAAAAATAATGAATAGAATAGAAAAACTGGAATCTGCAATGACAAGCTTTACAAGGGAAACAAAAGAGAAAACAATAGATTGGTATTGCAAATTCAAACCTAATGTACTGATTTCAAAGCCATACTATATAGAGAAAACTTAAGATTTCCCTGAAGAATATGATATGGTTTTTTTAAAAAAAAAAAAAAAAAAAAAGGAAAACAATGCAGGAACTGGCCAGATGAGATCTTCACAGAACTTTTGAACCCAGAAAATGAAATATCAATTGAAAGAAATTATAGATCTCCAGAAAAAAAACTCAAGGCCACAAACTCTTAAGTCACATGGTGATAAAATGTAACAATTCAATTTTTTTAATCTTTTGGTAAAGATATTGAATTTTACCAATTACACGTAATAACAATTTTCCACATAAGTTTTCTGAAGTTAAATGATCCAAATTGTCTCCCTCCCCATATCATGGAAAGTTGTAAGCAATTTGATCTAAGTTATACATGTATTATCATGTAAAACATATTTATATATTGTTCATTTTTATAAGAGAATAATCATATAAATAAAAACCCAAATAAAGTAAAGTGAAAAATAGTATGCTTTGATTTGCATTCTGATTCCAGTTCTTTCTCTGGAGGTAAATAGCATTCTTTGTTATAAGTCCTTCAGAATCATCTTGGCTGTATTCATGGAGTAGCTAAATCTTTACTGGATCATTACATAATTTTGCTGATACCATGTACAATATTCTCATCTTCCAGCAATTCAATTCTTAGACAAGTTCTGAAAGTAATAAAAGAAAAGACCTTTGAATACAAAGAAAAGGAAATTTGAATAAGAAAACTATTCTGTACTTGTAGGAGAACATTGGGAGAGGAGTAGAATACTGTTTCTAAAGAACAGTACATCTCAGGATGCAGCCCAGGGTGACCTTCCCAGCAAATCTTGAAATCAATGAAAGATGGGTATTCAATAGCATAGATGTGCTTGGACATTTTTAGAAAGAAAACCAGAAGTGAAGAGATTACTTCATTCTCCAACTGCCCAGATGCTAAAAATTCAGAAATGATTGCATTAGGCAAGGACAGCATTAGAAACAGTGACACACAGAATGACCAGTAAGAGACTTCTGTCCAAAACTACACAAGAAAACTGGCAAAGGTAGAAGTGCCACAGAGATCATAATGAAGAGGTATGCTGGCCTCATCATATAGTCTACTGATATTACCTTTGGAGGTGGAGAGAATTAGAATTCTTAGGGATGATTGGAACTCAGGGGAGAAGGAAGACATTCCAGGAAGATAGCTTTTGCAGCAAATGGGGGAAAAGGTTACCAGGGCCATATGGATCAACTGGTGATACTCTTATCTATAGGTAAAATAAGGTTTTTTGTCATTGTTATGCAGTTCTTTCAGTTGTGTCTGACTCTTTGACCCAATGTTGTTTTTATTTTTAGGCTTAGATACTAGAGTGGTTTGTCATTTCCTTCTCCAGCTCATTTTTACAGATGAGAAAACTGAGGAAAATGGGGGTTGAGTGACTTGCCTAAGTTTATACAGCTAGTAAGTGTCTTGAGGCTGGATTTGAACTCAGGTCTTATGGACTTCATGCCCAGCATTTCATCCACTTGGAATTGGAATTCTTGGGGGGCAACTGGTACCTGGGGGAATGAGAAGGCATTTATCCAGGAAGTTTGAGTAAACAAGAAAAATAGGTAATTGAGAAGAGTAAAAGGTCATTGGTGGGCTATACATATTCAGGGACTCATGTATAAGGGGAGGCAGGGATAGTCTCTATAACACTTCAAGAACTGTTCTGAGAGTGAGTCATGAGAGAAAAGGCTAATTCCTGAGCCAAACTCTTAGAAGGCAGAGACATAAACTGCCTTAAGTCTATTGCCTGGAAATTTTGATTGCACTAGACAAACAGAATAATCAATTGCTCACCATTTAATAAGTGCCTACTAAGTGCCAGGAACTGTGCTCAACATTGGAAATTTTTTTAATTAAGCTTAATTAAGTTAGAGTATTTTCCCATGGTTAAATAATTCATGTTCTTTCCGTCCCCTCCTCCCACCCACCTCCTGTAGCCAACAAGAAGTTCCAGTGGGTTTTACATGTGTCATTGATCAAGACCTATTTCCATATTGCTAATATTTGTACTGGGGTGATTGTTTAGAATCTACATCCCCAATCATATCCCCATCGAACCATGTGATCAAGCAGTTGTTTTTCTTCTGTGTTTCTACTCCCACAGTTCTTTCTCTGGATGTGGATAGAATTCTTTCTCATAAGTTCCTCAGAATTGTCTTGGATCATTGCATTGCTGCTAGTAGAGGAGTCCATTATATTTGATTGTGCTATCTCTGTATATAATGTTCTCCTGGTACTGCTCCTTTCCATTCTGCATCACTTCTTGGAGGTCATTCCAGTTCATGTGGAATTCCTCCAGTTCATTATACCTTTTAGCACAATAGTATTCCATCACCAAAAGATATTACAATGTGTTCAGCCATTCCCCAATCAAAGGGTATCCCCTCATTTTCAGTTTTTTTGCCATCACAAAGAGTGTGGCTAAAAATATTTTTGAACAGATCTTTTTCCTTATTATTGCTGGATCAAAGGGCAGGCAGTCTTTTAAAGCCCTTTGGGCATAGTTCTAAATTGTCTTCCAGAATGGTTAGATCAATTCACAATTCTACCAGCAATGCATTAATGTCTCAGATTTTCCACATCCCATCCCAACATTAGTGAATCTGCTAGGTGTGAGATGGAATCTCAAAAGTTATTTTGATTTGCATTTCTCTTGATTATAAGAGATTTAGAGCACTTTTTCATGTGCTTATTGATAATTTTGATTTCTTTATCTGAAAATTGCCTATTCATATCCCTTGCCCATTTATCAATTGGGGAATGTCTTGATTTTTTATACCAATTGATTTAGTTCCTTATAAATTTGAGAAATTAGACCTTTTACAGAGATTTTTGTTATAAAGATTTTTTCCCAATTTGTTGCTTCCCTTCTAATTTTTGTTGCATTGGTTTTGCTTGTACAAGACCTTTTACATTTAATGTAATCAAAATGATTTATTTTATACTTTGAAATATTCTCTATCTCTTGCTTGGTCTTAAAATCTTTCCTTTTCCATACATCTGACAGGTAAATCTATGTTCACCTAATTTATTTATAGTTACCATCTTTATATTTAAGTCATTCTCCCATTCTGAATTTATCTTGGTGTAGGGTGTGAAATGATGATCTAAACCTAATCTTTCCCATGCTGTTTTCCAATATTCCCAGCAGTTTTTGTCAAATAGTGGGTTTTTGTCCCCAAAGCTGGGATCTTTGGGTTTATCATACACTGTCTTGCTGAGATCACTTACCCCAAGTCTATTCCACTGACCCTCCCTTCTGTCTCTTATCCAGTACCATATTGTTTTGATGACCACTGCTTTATACTACAGTTTAAGATCTGGTACTGCTAAGTGTAATGGGGGTAATTTGGGGAAAGGTGTTTGGGATAAGGGAATTGAAAGGAGGATGTTGGAGACTTGGTAAATGGATAAATTAGGTTACAGGTAGGCTGGGATTAAAGGAGATTCAGGGTATGATAGGACTGAAGTCAGGAGTATAACACAGAAGGGAAACAGAGATCTTCTTGGGAGAAAGAAGTTAAACTAAACAGGCTAACACAGCAGGCTTACAGACTGGGACTTAGACTCAAACACAAGTTGAAGGAAATAGACTAGACTGAAATTAACAAACAGGCTTTAGTTAATTTCACAGGAAGGGACCTATTTTGAAGTAACACCTTCCTTCAAGATGGATGCCCCAGCTTCCCTCTAAACCCAGAGTATGTTTCTCTTTCCCTCTTCTTCCCTCTTGTTAACTAACAGACAAATTACACTAAATAGGACTATTGAAACACAAAGGATTTATTTATTTGAAGGATGTTGTTAGGAAGGTGGATTAAAGGAAACCCCTATCAGTTATCTCAGGAACCTCAGGTGGGGGAAGGGAAATAAAGATGGAATCTGAGTAAGAACCTGCTTTACTCAGTTTTACAAAATCTATCTAAAGGGAATAAATGATGATTTGATTAAATTATAAATAATGCTGTCAATTAGATAACTCTTCACAGATTTAACTCCTCTCTAATTTCTCTCCGTATAAACTCCACAGCCACTAAGGTAAGGGAGGGAAGGCAGGGTGGTATTAGGAAAGGAAGATATAAAGGATCTATCTAAAATAATAATTTCTCTAGTAAATATGTTAATGCTAGGCTAAATTTCAATATTGAAGCTAGATAATCTAAGAGCTCGCTCATTGACTTCCTCCCTTCACGGAAGATCCAGTCAACTGCCTCTCCTCAAGATTCTAAAACCTCTAACAGCTTTTTGGAACTCAGCCAAAGCTAGAAAAAAACTATAACCCCAAATTCTGTATACTATATAAGCCCCCTTCACTTTTTTTTTTTCATTATTTTCCTTGATACTCTTGATCTTTTGTTCTTCCAAATCAACTTTCTTATAATTTTTTCTAATACAATAAAAAAGTTTCTTGGTAGTTTGATAGGTATGGCACTGAATAAGTAAGTTAATTTGGATAGGATTGTCATTTTTTATTATGTTAGCTCATCCTACTAATGAGCAATTAATTTTTCTAATTGTTTAGATCTAGTTTTAATTGTGTGGTGTGTTAATGGAATTAGCTCTAGCCCATTCATAGTCAAACTCTACTTACCCTAGGCATAGAGATGAGGTCATCCCTACCTCCCTTAATGGGGAGGGGAGATGAGTTACCCACACGTGACAATAAGTAACAAATCAAGAACTAGAGACTGCCCTTTGGGCAGTCCAAATCAGTGCAGAGGCTGACATTTGACCACTTGAATTAGAGGTGAACCCAGGAAGTGACGAGAGACACTATCTCTTCAAGTAGGTTGGTTACTTCCTGCTAAGGGAGTGCCCGCTTTGAACTGGGTGCTAAAGGATCTTGGATGAGACTGCAGGCAGCTTCTACTCTGAATGGTCACGTGGGTAAGTTAGGCTGACTTCCTTGGCCTACCTTGGCGATTTTCCAAGACTCTACCTTAAGTAGGCTCCGGCCTATCTGACTGCTAGGCCTTGTGGCTTGTAATTTATTTAGCCTTTTAACCTCTCTCCGTCGGCCTCTGCAGGCCTGGACTAGCCTCTCCCTCTCTTTATTTCCTTACCCTTTACCTTCCTAATTGTAAATAAACTACCTTAAACCCGATCCTGACTATTTTAATTACGGAATCAATCTGAATTGTTGATTCCTGGCGGCCACACTTTAAATATATACCTATAAAATATCCATAATCTCCCTCTTACAATAGGAAGTGTTTTGTAGTTGTGTTTATATAGTTCCTTTGTTTGTCTTGGCAAATGGATTCCTAAATGTTTTATATTATCTAGGGCAGTGATGGGCAAACTACGGCCCTTGAAGCATTATTCTGACGAATACAATGAGTAGGATACAATACAACGAAACTTCGAAAGAGTTTCCTTAGAAACAGACTGACAGATGAGCATTTCCTTTCCTTTGGCCCCCTCTTTAAAAAATTTGCCCATCACTAATCTAGAGTGATTTTAAATGGAATTTCTCTTTCTAACTCTTGCTGCTGACATGTGTTGGAAATATATAGAAATGCTGATGATTTATGTGGGTTTATTTTTGTATTCTTCAACTTTGCTAAAGTGGTTGATTATTTCCACTACCTTTATAGTTGATTCTCTGGGATTCTTTTAGACCATCATATCATCTGCAAAGAGTGATAGTTTAGTCTCCTCATTGCCTATTTTAATACCTTCAATTTCTTTGTCTTCTCTGATTGCTACTGCTAGTGTTTTCTAGTACATTGTTAAATAATAGAGGTGATAATGTGTGAAGATGAGATTAACTCTCCCCTGTCCACTTTTAGATTTAGACACCTGAAGCATATGCACCCCACTTTACATTTGAGTGGGGGTGGTCTATAACATACACATATGCTAAAAGTGGTTGACAAATCAGAAACAACTGACTGCCCCCTGGGCAGTCCTAAGAAAATTCTAAGACTGTGATTGGTCCACATAAAGTGGAGGAAGGAACAGGAAGTGATGCAAAGAAGCGTCTTTAAAAGAAGTTGTAACTTACTGTGAGGGAGTGTTCGTTTGAGTTTGAGTTCCAGTTGGAGTACAAGTTGGAGGCTGGTGAAAGATTTGCTTCATAAACTTGAGACTCTGACATTGGTGAGGCTATAGAGGTCCAGCTCTATAATACCAGAGATACTGAGTGGCGTTTAATGGTGTCGGATTGAAATAGTACAGAAATTGAGAACAGTTAGAGTAATGGTTAGTTCATAACTGCTCCAATATGCCATGGAGTCTAGAGTTTATTATATACTATTTTCACACAAAGCACACAAAGAAAACTTTGCAGCTTGTAGAGGTTACAAATTATACGAAGGAAAACGCTTTGAGGCTTCAAAGTAAAGTTAGAATGGGGTCTAAGGCCGAATTCTAGCCACCTGGATATCAGCAAGCTAATTCCAGGAATAGTAACTATATTTTATAGTTATAAATAAATTGAGTCTTGTACTTTTTATTGGGAGGACAGCACCTGGTTGGATAAAGTTTTGTCTAGCTCTGGCCTTGGCTGTCTTAGGAATATTTTTAGAGTTCAGGGATCTTAATTTTCTTGGAGAGAAATTGTTAACCCAGTAACTGCTGGTTTGCTAAGAACTTAAAGCTTTTCAATGGGACTTATAATGTTATTAAGAAAAGATGTAGCTCTGAAAAGGAGTCAAAAGAGGAGTCTCAGATTTTTACCTCAGATAACCCATTCTGTCTTCGTCCTGACACGTAATGCAGAAAAATTCATACACATAGTTTTACTTGCCGATGATTTTATAATGGGATCCAGATAAAATATCTATCACAGACTCTATTTCTCTGTGACTTCCAATTTGCCTCCTGGAGGGGTCAAATAGTTTTTGGATTAACCAACCTGCTGGTACCAGAACTTTTCAGGGCTTAGGTTACCAGGACCAAACACAAAGACTGCCTTAGCCTGGATTGGTCATGTAGGGAATCCTGATAAAAGGCCCTGTCATGACCCTATTTCTCCACTTGGCCTTCCACATTGAGGCAGCTCTTAGACCTTCCCTTAGCACTACCATGAGGGTTACTGACTCCTTTTCCAGGCTTTCTGGAGGGACTAGCCACTAGAGAGCCCCCCGAGGCTTCATGGCTGGAGCTCTTGCTTTATTCATCACCACATCCTCCAGCTGGGGACTAATTAGCAAATTTATGAGAAATGTGGTTGCCGAAACTACTCAAGTCAGAATGGCTTTTTTTTTTAAACCTTTAACTTCTGTGTATTGGCTCATAGGTGGAAGAGTGGTAAGGGTGGGCAATGGGGGTCAAGTGACTTGCCCAGGGTCACACAGCTGGGAAGCGTCTGAGTCCAAATTTGAACCTAGGACCTCCCGTCTCTAGGCCTGACTCTCAATCCACTGAGCTACCCAGCTGCCCCAGAGAATGACTTTTAATGGTAGATTATTTAGAAAAGGAGAATGAAAGTAAGGGAAATGTGAAAGAAGATAAAGATATTTAACTTAACTCACTTTATATTTTGTTCCAGCCCCTGGCTCAACCCAATTTCAGAGAATCATATTATTTAATTTCCAATTAATTTTTTATTTAACTTTCCATGTACCCTTACTAATTATTATTTTTATTGCATTATGATCTGAAAAGGTTGCATTTATTATTTCTGCTTTTTTGCATTTGTTTGCCAAGTTTTTATGCCCTAGTACATAGTCAGTCTTTGTGAATGTACCATGTGCTGCTGAAAAGGTATATTCCTTTTTGTCTCTATATCTATTATTCTAATTTTTCTGAGATTTCTTTCACATCTCTTATCTCTTATTTTTTGGTTTGATTTATCTAGATCTGACAGAGGAAGGTTTAGGTCTCCTACTACTATAGTTTTATTATCTATTTCCTCCTTAAGCTCCTCCAATTTCTCTTTTAGAAATTTGGATGCTATACCATTTTGTGCATACATGTTGAATATTGATATTTCTTCATTGTTTGTACTTATGCCTTTTATCAGGATTTTTTTTTGTTTGTTTGTTTTTTTTTTTACTATTTTTATACTATTTTTAGTTTGGCTTTGTCAGATATTATGATTGGGACTCCTGCCTTCTTTTTTTCAATTGATGACCAATAGATTTTGCTCCAGCCTTTTACCTTTACCCTATGTGTGTCTACCTGCCTCTTTTGTGTTTCTTATAGAAAATATGTGGTAGGATTTTGATTTCTAATCCATTCTGCTATTTGCTTCTGTTTTATGGGTGAGTTTATCCCATTTACATTCAGGGTTATGATTACCACCTGTGCATTCCCCATCATTTTGATTTCCTCTCCTTTCTTCTTTCACTATTTCCTCCTACACCAGTGTTTTGCTTTTAATCAGACCCCGTAATCCCCACTCTTATTTTACTTCCCTTCTCACTTCCTCCCCTCTGATTCTTTATTCTCCTCTTATTTTTCTTTAGAGTCTATTAAAGTCCCTCCTCCCTCTCTTTCCCTTCCTTTTGGTACTCCCTGCCTCCCCCCCCTCCCCCCCTTGGTTTTTCCCTTTCAAATTCCTTACCTATAAATTAAGATAGCATTTGATACCCCAATGTATCTGGATGCTCTTCCCTCTCAGAATTGATTCCACTGAGAGTAAGGTTTAAGTATTACTAATTAGTAATCTCTTCCTCTCCTTCTTATGATAGTATTCTTCCCTTCCCCCTCCCATGAGCTTCTTTATGTGGCATAATTTATCATATTTTTCTTATTCCTTCAAGTTTCTCTTGGTGCCATCTTCTGTTTTTCCCCTTTTCTTTTTTTTTACATATCATCTTAAACCACTTAGTACTCGAACCTGTACCTATGAATAATAATTCTAACTACTGTGATAGTGAATACAATTCTTGAGAGTTACAAATATCATTTTTATGTATAGGAGTATAAAGAATTTGACCTTACTCAAAATCTTTAAAAAAATTTTTCCCCCTTTCTATCTTGTTTAGCTTTTAATGTTTCTCTTGAATTTTGTATTTGGACATCAAGTTTTCCATTTAGTTCTGGACTTTTCTTTACAACTACTTGGAACTCTTCTATTTTATTAAATGCCCATACTTTCCCCTGGAAGTCAGTTTTGATGGGTAGGTGATCCTTGGTTTTAGATCCAATTCTCTTGTCTTACTGAATATTATATTCCAAGCCTTGCGGTCCTTTAGTGAGGAGGCTGCCAAATCCTGTGTAAACCTGATTTGGTGCTCTTTGATATCTAAATTATCTCTTTCTCCTTCTTCAAATCCTTACCTTGGAAGCTCTTGAATTTGGCAATTATATTCCTGGGGATTGTCTTTTGAGGATTTAATGTAGAGGGTGATCTATGGACTCTTTCAATGTCTTATTTTGCTCTCTTATTGAAGAATATCAGGGCATTTTTCTTGGATAATTTCTGGTAGTATGATGTCAAGGGTTCTATTTATTTCTAGTGTTTCAGGTAGGCTTATGATTCTCAAATTGTTTCTTCTGGACCTGTTTTCCAAGTTAGTCATCTTTTCAATGAGATATTTCATGTTTCCTTCTGTCTTTTGACTTTATTTTATTAATTCTTGTTGTCTTGTGAGATCATTAGCTTAAAATTGCCTAATTCTAGTCTTTAAAGACTGGTTTTTAGCTATGATCTTTTGATTTTCCTTTTCAGTTTGGTCTATCCTGCTTTTCATGGCTTCCAGCAGATCAATTCTGGTCTCCAATTTGCTTATAATTTCATTTGATTTCTGGGCTTCTTTTTCCAAGTGGGAGATTCTGTCTTTTAAACTCTTTATTTTCTTTTTGAACTATTTCCCACTTTTCTTGCCAAGGTTCTTTTGCCTTTCTTACTTTGTTTTCGAACTCTAATTTGACTTCCTGTAGAGCTTGTTGCCAATTTCATTTTTTTTTTTCAAAGCTTGGATGTGTTTGCTTGTTTGTCGTCCTCTGTTGTCTTTTATTTTTTTTTTCCTACATAGAAATTATCCAGGGTTATAGTTTTTTTCTTATTTCTTTTGGTAGTTGTAGATTGTAGTTCATGGCTGTTGGTGGCCATTGTTATGTTAGTTTTTTCTTTCCTTCCCAGCCAGAAGTTTGAGTGAGGAGGGTAGGCTCTTTTTCTACTGAGCTACAGAGAGGTTTTTGCCCTGAGGCTATTTTTCAGTCTCCACTTAGGCTGCAGTGGGTAGTCCCTCTCTGCCCTGTCTCTGTTTCCAAGCTCCGTATTTCTCAGCCTCATGGGGTCCCAAGTCTTGCTACTCTCAGGGGTAAGTCTGTGGTGTCCTTAGCCAGTGCTCCCCCCACTCCTCCCCGCCCCCAAGAACCTAGTGATTGCCCTTCACTTGCTCTGAGAATCTGGCACTGTAGGTGAAGTGGAGGGGGCTGATCAAATTGTGCTTTGGTAGGAGTAATTTTAACCCTTATAGTGTGGAAACACCCAACCCCTGCCTACCTTTAAGGCTGTGCCGTATGGTAGAGCCCCTTTGCTGCTCCAACTTTGATTTTTGTCTTTTTGAGGTGCTTTATATCGGTTGGTAGTGAAGAAAAGACGACCCTTGTTTCTACTTTGTGGCCATCTTAACCTGGAACTGGAATCAGTCTGTCTATCTATCTATCTATCTATCTATCTATCTATCTATCTATCTATCTATCTATCTCTAATCTTTTTAACAGAAATCTTTTATTTAATTAATTAATTTAGAGTATTTTCCCCTTCTTCTCTCCCTCTTCCCCCCATAGACAACACACAATTCAACAGGTTTTTACATATATCATTGATCAAGACCTATTTCCATATTATTGATAATTTCACTAGTGTGATACATCAATCCATGTATTCAAGCAGTTGTTTTTCTTTTGTGTTTCTACTCCCACAGTTCTTCCTCTGACTGTGGATAGTGTTCTTTCTCATAAGTCCCTCAGATTTGTCCTGGATCATTGCATTGCTGCTAGTACAAAAGTCCATTACATTAGATTGTGCCACAGTGTATCAGTCTCTCTGTATAATCTTCTCCTGGTTCTGCTCCTTTTGTTCTGCATCAATTCCTGGAGGTCATTCCAGTTCATGTGGAATTCCTCCAGTTCATTATTCCTTTGAGCACAATAGTATTCCATCACCAGCAGATACCACAATTTGTTGAGCCATTCCCCATTTGAAGGACATCCCCTCATTTCCCAATTTTTTCCCACCACAAAGAGAGTGGCTATAAATATTTTTGTACAAGTCTTTTTCCCTATGATCTCTTTGAAGGGGGTATAAACCCAGCAGTAGTATGGTTGGATCAAAGGGCTGACAGTTTTTTAAAAGCCTCTGGGTATAGTGGAATATTTTTTAAAAAGAAGCAAAAGACAGATCTTGTTGCAAAGGAAAATAATAAATTTTGGAGGAGCTGTGGCAAAATTGGGACACTAATGCATTGCTGGTGAAGTTGTGAATTAACCCAGCCATCCTGGAAGGCAATTTGGAATTATGTGCAAAGGACTTTAAAAAAATGCAAATCTTTTGATCCAGCAATACCACTACTGGGTTTATACTCGAAAGAGATAATAAGGAAAAATACTTTTACAAAAATATTCATAGCTGTGTTCTTTGTGGTGGTAAAAATTGGGAAACGAGGGGCTTTCCATCAGTGGGGCAATGGCTGAACAAATTGTGGTGTATAATAGTGATGGAATACTATTGTGCTATATGGATTGATGATCTGGATGCTTTCAATATGAACTGGGAGAACCTCAGTGAACTGATGCAGAGTGAAATGAGCAGAACCAGAAGAAAACTGCACACAGAAAGTAAAACATTGTGGAAAAATCCAGTGTAAATAGACCTTGCTACTAGTAAAAATGCAGCAAGTCAGGACATTCCTGAAGGACTTATATAAAAAAATGTTATTCATATTGAGAGAAAGAACTATGAGAGTAGAAATGCAAAATCAGAACATATGACATCACTTACCTCATGTATATATGGACATATGTTTGAGAACTACTTTTAAAAAATTGCTATGTAGCATAAATGAATAATATGGAAAATAGGTATCAAGTGATAACATTTGTACAACCCAGTGGAATTCCTGTCAGCTCTGGGAGCAGGGAGGGAAGAAGAGAGGAAAAGAGAATGAATCATGTAAACATGGGAAAATATTCTAAAGAAATAAAAATTTTTAAATAGACAGATCCTGCCTTAAGGCTGTTTGCAGTATAATGGGAAAGACAACATGCAGAAATCATACAAAGCACAAAAATATATAGAATAAATAGGAAATAATTAAGAGGTAAGACTAGAATAAAAAAGGGTCGATCATCAAAGGATATGTATGAATAGGCAAAAGGGTCTAGTTGTTCAAAGATATTTATAGAAATTTTTTTTCTTAGTGGGCACAAAGAATTGGAAATGGAGGGAATGTCCCTCAGTTTGGAAATGACTGAACAAGTAGTGGTATATGATTGTGATGGTATATTATTTTGATGTATATTATCACTTTCTCTTCTACGTTACTTATTCTCTTATGTTTTTATTTCATCTAAATAATCATGTAATCTTTGTGGAAAAATCCATTTTTTTTTTCTCAATTAGTGTCTGTTTGAATTGTTACGGAGTTATAGCTTCTACTTTTGGAGTAATAGCTAGACCCAAAGTAATTTTTGATACTGGTCTTATTTCCTTTGATCAGCTCATACAGCTTTAGTTCCTGATTGGACTTTGTGTCAAGGACACTCTACTCCCTTCTATGCTTTTGGATGGGGTGGGAGGTCACATCTACTTGGTCTTGCTCTGAGTCTCCTGTTTTTTGATAATGACCCTCTGTCTTTTACCTTCCCACCCTTAGTCTTTGATATTCAGGAGACTGAATCTTCAGTGCCTTTTTCTGGCGTTCCCCTCTTAGGACAGAGTATTCATTAGAGGCTTTTTGAGCCCCTGGAGCTTTCTGATCATTTTCCTCCCACTTTCTTAAGGGAACCCTCTGCTCTTGCTGCCTCTGGGCATTTCTGAGCCTTTCAACATAAAAACTTCAATTTGTCTCTGGCTGTTAATGGCAAAGATGAGACTTTGCTATTGCCCTTGGGCTTCTTCTTGATTTTTTGGGGTGGGTGCAATTATGGGATGGAAGAAATCACTGTAGGTTTTCATTGGATTTATTATTGCTTATTCATTATTTGGGCCTAGGGAGCACTTTAGTGTTTTCTAGAATAAGTATATTGTGATTTCTAGGCAGCCTGTCTCACATTCAAGTAGTCTTCTTGTCAGGAAGTTCCTTTTTATTTCTATTAAAGAGTTATTTTAAAACCATGTGATTATTCTTAGCTACTTTAACAAATTCAGAATACTTTTTAAAAAACAAAATCAAGTTGGCGTTGTACTAGTGAGCAGAGTAAAACTAAATATGATTGGACGAGCTATCAGAAAAGAACTATCTCAAAATATTATACTTGATGATAAATATTAACCCTGGAGGGGGCCATGCAGATTGCAGAAAAGTTAGTTGGCAGAAATTAGAGTTGAACTTTTGTATTTTTCATCTTAACTTAGTGCTTTAATCTAGACCACTTTGCCTCCTAGCACAAGTTATTTATGTTGGTATGAAAATTTTTCAAAATGATGTTCTCATCTTAGTGTATGAAACATAATGAATTTTGATTTTCACTATCTAATTTTCCTCCACAGCCTCATGATTTTGATGAATGCCGATTTGATATTAGTGTAAATGATAGTGTCTGGTATCTACGAGCTCAAGATCCAGATCACAGACAACAATGGATAGATGCTATTGAACAACACAAGGTATAAATCTTCATTGTTTTGTTTTTTATGGGGAAGATTAAAAATAGAGAAGGAAGAAAAAAACTAACTTTAGAGCATCTTAGGTTAAAGAATTTGGGGGAGGATGAAAATGAATGAAATAGTACAGGTATACCTTACTTTACACAATAGATATAAGTCCAAAAATTGTGTATAAACTTAATTTTTTTTTAAGCCCTTAACTTCTGTGTATTGACTTATAGGTGGAAGAGTGGTAAGGGTAGGCAAAGTGACTTGCCCAGGGTCACACAGCTGGGAAGTGTCTTAGGCCGGACTTGAACCCAGGACCTTCTGCCTCTAGGCCTGGCTCTCAATCCACTGAGCTACCCAGCTGCCCCCTAAACTTAATTTTTATAGTGGAAAATTAAGTTTAACATTTTAAAATTCAGGGAAATTGCTATGGTGAATTCTTGTTAAAGTTAACATTTATTTAGCAAAGCAGCATTTTACCTCTTAATTTATATGTCTTTGTTAATTTGGATTTTTCTATTTTGGATATGCTTGGGGGGGAACTATACTTATAATGAACTTGGTCTCAAAACTTTAATGGAAATAAAACAGAGAGTATGAAAGCTTTAAGCCTAGATTTTTATATCAATCAATAATTATGTAGGCCAGGAATACTTAACCTTTTTGTGTGTTATAGATCCTATTAGTAGTCTGTTAAGCTTTTAGACTTCTTGGAAAAATGTTTTTAAATATATAAAAATACATAAATTGTGAAGAAAACTAATTACATTGAAATATTTTTTTAAAACTGAAGAGAATAGCTAGTACATTTTTGTTAAGTTTATATATAACTTAATCTCTAAAGATAAACTCTTTATGAATGCTTGGAAGTCTTCAATTTTGTTCAGTGACCATACTTTTCCCTGCAAGAATATAATCAGTTTTGCTGGATAGTTAATTCTTGGTTGTAGACCTAGCTCTCTCTTGCTTTCTGGAATTATATTAAATGCCTTCCGGTCCTTCAATGTAGATGCAGCCAGATCCTATGTTATCCTAACTGTGGTTCCCTGGTATCTGAATGACTTCTTCTTAGTAGCTTGTAATATTTTTTACTTGGTCTGGTAGTTTTTGAATTTGGCTATAATATTTCTGGAAGTTATCAGTTGTGGATTAAATGTAGGAGGTGATCTGTGGATTCTTTCAATTTCCACTTTTCCCCCTTGTTTGAGAATGTCAGGATAGTTCTCTTGTATAATTTCCTGTAGGATGATATCCATACTTTTTCTTTTGTCATGATGTTCTGGCAGACCAATAATTCTTAAATTGTCTCTTTGAGATCTGTTTTCCAGATCTGTGGTTGTGTCAATGAAATGTTTCATATTTTCCTCAAATTTTTCATTTTTTAAATTTTGTTTTATATATTCTTGCTGCCTTGTGAAATCCTTTGCTTCTAGTTGTTGAATTCTAATTTTTAAAGACTGAATTTCATCCCTGGCTTTTTTGATCAACCTTCTTCTGGTCTGCTTTTCTTTGTAGATCATCTTTCACCTTCTTTGCTTCATTTTTCAGCTGGCAATTTGGGCTTTTAAGACATTATTTTCTTGTTTTAGATCATGTATTTCCATTTCCCAATTGTCTCCAGCATCTATTGATTGTTTTCGGAGTTCTTGAGTTATTTGTATTTTGAGTTCTTGAGTTAATTGAATTTTATGTTCTTCCAAATCCTGTGTACATTTCACTGAAGTTTCTTATGTTTTTTTTATTGGTGTTCCTTTATCATCATCTGATCCATTTGCTCATTGTTCAATTTCTGCGTAGAAGCCATTGATTGTGGTTTCTTTTTTCTTTTTCTGTTGTTTACTCATATTTTTTTCTTCTTTCTCCCCTGTAATTGGCTGTAATCTTGATCCTCTGATCATTTTTTTTTTTATCTGTGAGTTTGGGCTATTCAGCCCTGGGAGGGCTTCTTCTCTGTTTTGTTGATTAATTAGTTTAGTGGGACCTGAGGCCAGATGTTCCCTAGCTGGTTTGTGTAATGAATAAGTAGGACAACAGGGGTCTTGAGCTGGTAACAAGGCTAGCAGGAGGATAGTGCTGGTTGTTAGGATGGAGTGGGCAACCTCAGTTGGACTTGAAACTTGTTTATGAAAGTGCAAGGATCCAAACCTAAAAGAAGTGAATTCAGCTACTTTTTCTGTTGTCTGTGGGGGAGGGGTGTTGGAGCTTCCCTGCCCTCTGAAGACTTGTCTGCTGTACTGCTAGGATTAAGCCAAGTGGGACTGATCTGCACAGCTCCAAGTTCCCTGAGGTCAGATTTTCCCCAGCTGGTGGCAAAAGCTAGAGAAGTGAGTCTGGCTTCTTTCATTGTTTTGGAGCTTCCCTGTCCTCTGAAGACTTCTTGTCTTCTGTATTGGTATGATTAAGCCCCTGTATGGTTGATCTGCATAGCTCCAAGAGGAGGTGGGGGTGAGGCAGCACAAGATGGAGGGTATGTTCACCCTCTCTGGGTTTCTCCCCCAGTGGCCTCTCTGCTGTCTGTGATCAGAGCCTTGAGTTTGACACAGCTGTGCCAGCGAGGCACTCCCTTGGATTAGTGCCCAAGCCCACCCAAAGATTCCAGGATCCACTGGAAACTCCAACACATTAGGTGGAGGAGGGGATCTGGGATCTTCCTCCTTTCCCCTCCCACCTGAGAGTTCCAAGAATTCAGGCTTTTTCTTTTCTCTTCCCTCTTCTCCCCCTCCCCCCTACCTTTTAAGTTGGGTCACCTGGAGGATTCCCCAGCTCTGTTGTATTGTCAGATTTGGTTTTCTGTTCCCTGGATGCTGTTAGTCCCTGATTGGTGGTGAAGGGCTTTAGGGAGATCTGGAGCCTTACTGCTTCTACACCGCCATTTTCCCAGAATCTCTAAAGATAAAATCAAATCATTCCAGTTATGTACCAAGTTCCTTTTGTATGCCTAGTGCATGGGAAGCATTAAAGATAAAAGTACAAATAATGAAACAACTCATTCTAATGGTGTTGTGAAAACAAGTATATATGGAAATATGTTCAGCCTAAAGTGAATACATAAAAATGTGTGTGTGCACGTGAGGTGTGTATGTGTGTGTGTGTGTGTGTATAGCTATATATATGGTATTTTTAAACTGAGGGTAGAAGTAGAGGGAATTGGAAAGACTTCATGTGGAAGTTGGTACTTGAGCTGCATCTTAAAGAGAAAGGACTCTTTGAGGTAGAAGATAAAGGCAGAGTTCATTCCAGGAATCAAGGGTGGCCCAGGAAAAGGTGTAGAAATAGAAGATGAAATTTCAATAGATCACAGGAAAGAGAGAAGATAAACCCATGATGCTGGAAAGATAGATTGGGTCAAGATTGTGAAGCTTAAGAAGAATAGTCTATTTTATATAACAGATGTACTTGGAAGCTACTGGAGTTTGAACAAAGGAGTTACATGGTCAGATTTGTGTTTAAGGAAAGTCATTCTAGCAACAGTGTATAAAATAGACTGGTATGGGGAGAGATTTGAATTAAGAGACCAAGTAGTTGCTGTAATCTAGGCAAAAGATGATGGCTTATGTTAAAGCACGATTGAAAAGAAGTTTGTGAAGGCAAAAACAGAAAATTTACTAATAAATTGCTTATTAAAATAAAGAATTTTTCTGTACAAATTTACACACTCCCATTTTTTTGAAGGTCAGGCTAAGGATTCCATTATTGACTCATCAAATAATTGTGGGGGTAGGAAATAAAGAGGAAAAATTTTAATTTTATATTACTCTATGTTAAAATATTTTCATATGTTCATATAGTTACCTGCACTTGTTCCTCTTTATTGGTTTCACAGAGACATAATTTGAAACCTGCTTAATTTACTTATCTGGCAAAAAATACAAGAAAAACCAGCCTGGCTTGAGTTGGTTGAAAAACATTCTTTGTAACATTGATCACATGTTAACTTTTTATTGTCCTTTTGTTAATCATGAAACTTCATTAGGCCAGTGGAAAACTAGCTAAAGAGAACTCTTATTTTTTCTTTGCTATATAATGTTTATGTAAATGCATTTAGCAAAAAATAGATTTCCCAACATTTGGTCTAATGTCCAGAAAATAATCATAAGGTAAAGAAATAGGAAATATTTTTTGTGACTAAAGATGAATGCTTTGAGTCATAAATTGAATTTAAATTTTATGTAATTAAAATTAAAATTTATAAGCCAAAATGAAAACTGACTCATATCATGCTAAGTGTTTTACTGTAGACAAGAATTCTTGCTTGACATGTCTTTGTCAGCAGAGCTTTCCTAAATTTTGCTTTAACGTTTGTCTAAAATCTACATTTAAGAATTTAAGCAGGGAGCATCCAGGTAGCATAGTAGATAAAGAGTGGCCAGATCTGGAATTGGGAGGACCTGGTTTCAAATTTGGCCTCAGAATCTTATTCCTAGCTGTGTGACCCTGGATAAGTCTAATACCCATTGCTTTAAAAAAAAAAAAAAAGAATTAAGCAACATTATTATAACACCTATATGTATATATAAGCTTTGCCATTTACCAAGTGCTTTTCTTATTTAACTGCTGAGAAGTAGCTAGTGCAAGTATTATTCACATTTTACAGATGCTTATACAAAGGATCAAACATTGTAGATTACCATAGGTCTTTCATCAAATAAAAATGGACTCTAGATGTTCTAACACCTCTTAAATATAGGCTCTGTTTTCAGGATTATGTTGAAGCTGTGGCAACAGCTAATTTCCTTTTAGTTTCTCTTTAAGGGTTGTATTGTTGCCTTGATGCCCCTTTTAATATTAATTTCTAGTTCTATGTAACAGATTTGCATGCAATAATCTTGTATCACATTTCTTTCCAAAAAGTAGAATCCAGGCTTGAGAGATCCAAAGTTTGACAGAACTAACCCCTGAGTTTTAAAACTATACTATATCTATGAAGAATGAAAAGGAGTCATGACTTCCTGTTTCTGTTTCTTCATTCATCTAGTAACTAGAAGCAATAGGTTCACAATTTTTTCTACTCATCTACCATGGATGATATCAGCAGACTTGAGTTTTTATGAGACCATTTTGTGAGTGGTGCCTAGAAAGAATAGATATAAGAATCTGAGAAGAAAGTCATAGAGGGAATAACTAGATGGAGAGACTATAATAAAAGATGGAACTGAAAGAGCATTGGAAGCTCACATACATATAAGCAGGGAGACAGTAATACAAGATGCCCAAGTTCTTATAGGAATCTATAGGGAACTATAAAGCCACAAAAGGATAGAAGAGTACAAGGAGAGATAGTTGTTCATTCCATATACTTCCCTCATGTTAAAATTTAAATCCCATCTGGTGAGGTTACTAGGCTGAAACAGGTTTATCTCCATATCCTCAACCAGTGCTTTCAGAGCCTTGTTGTTGTTTTTAGATTAGAGAGCCATTTCTTGTGAATAAACATTTGTGACAATACTAATTCTTTATAAACTCCTTTTAAGTTCAGTAAAACTGAAATGGCATCATAACATGTTAGAAGAATTTTAGGTTTTTTCTTGCTTAATTTGATCTTCATTGTATTTGCCTTTTGAGCCCACCCACTCAAATACACTTTAAACAAGTTTTATTTATGTCTTGGTTTTGTAAAAAGGGAAAAGGGGTTTGATTTTTGGTTGGATGTATTAATATTTAAAGGTGTGGTCACCAAGGAACTGAATACATACCAATTCCTAAAATGATTTTAGTAATTTATTTACAAAATATAGGAGAGAATGGAAGTAGAGAGATGAGAAGAGGGTAGAGTAAGAGATCTAACTTAATGAACTAGATTTGTATTCAAGTCTGGGCTTAGCCCTGCTAGAGAGCCTAAAAGTCAATTAATAAGGGGTTTAGCACTAGGGCTTCTCTTAATCAAGGGAGCCTCCCGGAAGCTAGTACCCCCAGGGAAGTTAAGGTAGTCAGTAAACCTTTTTCACACATCAAAGTCTCAGGGTCCCAGCCAGAGCTCCTTCAAGTCCAAACCATGAACAAGAAGAGAGCTGAACTCACTGAACTCTTTTTTAAAGAGGCTTTTACGTCACTTCCTGTGTCTTCCTCTAAGTTTACATGTCCAATCACAACAGATGCTTTGCTTAGGACTGCCTAGGAGGCAGTCTGTAAATTTTGATTCATCACTCACTCTAGCACACGTGGATCACAGACCTCCCAACTTGTGAATTAAGTAGGGATGTTCTCGCCTTTGGTGATTAGATTAAGGATGAGCCAGGCAGATTTAATTTCATTTATCAGTTTTTATGTTCAATTCATTTCTCTTGTCCCTGTCTCCCCTTCCCCCCACCAAGTCAACCAGCATTCCTTTGGGACTTTTTTTAAAAGTTCAACAAAAATAAATGGCACATAAACCACATCTGACAGCATTTGCAATGCTCCCCTCCAAATTTTTCTATCTCAGCAAAAGGAAAGAGCTGCATTTTCTCATCTCTTAGTTATTACAATAACACTGTGTTCAGGTGCTTTTTTAAGTTCTTTGGTTTACATTTGTCAAGTAATAGAGTGCATTGTTTTCCTGGTTCTGCTTATTTTACTCTGCATTGCTTCATATAATTCTTCCCATGCCTCAGTAGAATGTAGCCTCCTTGAGAGATTAGACTGTTTCATTTTTTTGGTATTTGATTCCCCAGCCAAGCACATTGACTGGCACATAGTAGATACTTCATAAATGTTGGCTGATTATTGTTGCTCTGAATTATTCCATATTCAGCATTGCTTACAGTGTGTAACATTTAGAAATCTTAAATTTATGAACTTCTTTCACATTATATTAATTTTTTGGGAATGATGCCCATTTTTTACAGATTTCTAGCAGAACTAATTTAATCTATCATACATTATATGCCTAGCATGTACAAGGCACTCTGCTCACTTTTGAGGATATAAAGACAAAATGAATTCTCATCATTCTAATTCCTGGTGGCTTTGGGAAGGGGTCTGGCCTTGGTTCTTTATTTTGCTATAACAGGGTTTTTGCCTCATAGGCTCTTATCTACCTGCCTAAACTTAAACTTTACCTTCAGTTAGAATGTGTATTTTCTATTTAACCCTCAAGCTTAGAAAATTGAGAGTAATCTTTTGACTGAATACCCCTTTCTCCCCATAATTAGTGTCTCATGAAGTCCTACCATTTTTTTTTTGTCATGTCTGAATCTCCCTCATCCTTTAGCTCTATTTCCAGTCTTCATGAATTGTTGTAATTTTAGAACTACCTGTTCTATTACAACAGTTCTTGGAGTATGCTCCAAATTAGCTCCTGTTACTTTGATCATTCCTCTTTCCTTAATGTATGCACTTATACTTTGATTGCGGAACAAGCCCTCCTTACTATAGTTTTTCCTTTTATCAACTTGCTTTGAAACTTTGTAACTCACTAACTTTATTACAGTGTGCATGCTGCTTTATATCCTAATGTAAAAGGCCATGTCCAGACATAACTCAATATTTTTGACCAAAGAACTGTATCCCCTAGAACAGTGATGGGCAAACTATGGCCCTTTGGCCAGATGCAGGGCCCCCTGTAATGTTCTATCTGGCCACAGATATTATCCCTAATCTGACGAATACAGTGAGTAGGATACAATACAATGAAACTTCGAAAGAGTTGCCTTAGAAACAGACTGACAGATGAGCATTTCCTTTCCTTTGGCCCCCTCATTAAAAAGTTTGCCCATCACTGCCCTAGGAGACTGAGTATGAGTTCAGTGTGAGAAGTCTCTAAGAAGGTATGGTAAAGCCCTGGGAAAAAATTTGTAACTGAGGTAAAGGGGAGTCATAAAAAAGAGAGAAGGATTAGAAGAAATTGTCTCAATTCTCTCTATATTCCAATATTTATTCAAATAATAATTTGCCATATGCTGCAAGGAGAGGGGATTGACCTAGTGGCAGGATCACAATGTTACATTCTTAGAGATAGAAGGGACTGTGGAAGACGACTATGTTGAGAAGCTAATGCTCCTAAGTTTTGCTCTTGTTGGCAGGTAACACCAATGTTATTATTCTGCCTGGGCTATGTTTTGCTTCTCTTAGGTTGGAAGTTAGTGCTCCTGGGTGACATTTGTGTAAATGGAATTAGCTCATCCTCATTTTCATTGTTAGACTCTAGCCATCAGAAATAATGTCATCCCACCCAACTTAGTGGGGAAGAGATTAGTTACCTACACGTGACAATAAGTAACAAATCAAGAACAAGGGACTACCCTTTGGGCAGTCCAAAACAGTGTTGAGGCTGCCATTGGTCTGCTTGAAATTAGAGGTGGATGCAGGAAGTGACAGAAGCTCCTATCTTTCAAATATGATGGTAACTTCCTGGGGAGGAGTTGGCGCTTTGAACTTGGTGCTGAAGGATCTCTGCTGAGACCTCAGGAGGCTTCCCTCTGAATTGTCACATGGGTAAGTTAGGCTGACTTCCTTTCGCCTCCCTTAGCGTTTCTGGAGGCTCTACTCTCAAGGAGGCTTCTTGGCTTCTCTAATTGTCAAAGGCCTTGCGGCTAGTAGCCTTGTTTAATTAACCTCTGTTCTCCTTTGCTGGGGCCTCTAAATCCTCATCCGACTGGACCTTTGGTCCATGCCAGAGTTTCTCTCTCTCTACTTTCAACTTTCCTGATTGTAAGTAAACTTCCATAAAAGCCATCCTGACTTGGGTCTATTTTTAAATATGGAATCAAACTAATCTGATTGATTCCTGTAGACCATACCTTAATTAAATATCTAAATTCCCCTCTTACACATTTGTGGTGCCAAAAATGTCATTGCTTATTTTGTATCCTAGATTTACCTTACTCTATGTCATTGAATGTAATTCACTCATGTCATATATCAGATATGACTTGCTTTATGATATAATATACTGATAGAACTTGAGTTAAAGGTTTTAATTCATGCTGACCCAAAACAGTATGAACTAAGGGAAAGTAGAACTTAGGTTTTCAAGTGAACTTGTTTAATGGGATGGAGAGGGGAAAAAGTACTGAGTAGTACCACTCCGTGAATTTTAGTCGTATACTTATTTTATTTATATAGTTATATTTTATTCTTAGTACTTATTTTAGTTGTATAGCATTTCAAAAGCCATGTTCTTTACTCTAGCCTTTGAAGTCCTTTAATCTTACCACTTCTTTTTATTCTATTTGACTTATTGACAGAAAATTCATGCATTTTTCTTGAAACTCCTATCATAATATACATTAACATTTTTTTTAATTTCAAGTTTCAAATTCTCTCCCTCCTTTCCTTCCCTCTCCCTTTCCTGAGATGGCAAACAATTTTGTAAAAATAATAGATGTACAGTAATTTACATATTAGTCATTTTGTGAAAGAACAGAGCCAAATAAACCCTCAAAAAATAAAGAGAAATATTATGCTTCTGTTTGCATTCAGACTCTACCAGCTCTTTGTCTGGAAAGCATTTTCATCATGAGTTTTTTGGAATTGCCATGAATCATTATATTGCTGAAAATAGCTAAGTACTTGTAAATAAATAAATAAAAGTAAGTAAGCTAAATCATGATCATTGTATTTTTACTATTACTATGTACAGTGTTCTTCTGGTTCTGTTCCTTTTACTTTGTATCAGTTCATATAAGTCTTTCCAGGTTTTTTAGAAATAATCTTGCAAATTATTTCTTATATCACAATAATATTCCATTACAATCATATGTCACAACTTGTTTTGTCTATCTTCTATATTTCCTATTGCCCCAATAAAATGTAGCCACAAAAGGTTCCAATATTAATAAAAGAAGTTTTTAAATTATTTAAAATTTTTAAATTATTAAGCCATACTTAAGAATTCTGATAAGTTTAGTGATCAGACATGCTTCCAGAAGATTAATGATGAAGAATATTGTGTACCTAATGACAGAGATGATAGAGAGTAATGTTGCAGAATGAACAAAATATCTTTGGACAAGGCCAATGTGAGATGATGATGATGATGATTATTTTGCTTAAATATGCTTAGGGTAATATAAGAGTTCTGTATTTTTCCCCTAGTGGGGAAAGGAAGGTGTGAGGAAAAAAATAAATGCTTGAAAATTGAAAAAAAAAGTTTTTCAAAAAAGAAAAGGCACTCAAAAAAATACCTCAGGAGACAAAAGAAGCAAGAATAGAAGCCATAAGCTGGAATTTTGATTCTAACCACTTAACTGGGGGGTGGGATGAAATCAACAATCAAATGAAAGAAAAAGTAAAAGGAACAAATAAGTGAAATTCCCAAACTAGAGAAAATATAGACAAAATGGAGTTGGAAGAAAGAGAAAAAAAGACAGTTGAGTAGAACAGGACTACTTCAAAATAGATTTTTGTTGTATAGTTGTTTTAATCATGTCTGAATCTTTGTGACCCCTTTTGGAGTTTTCTTGACAAAGATAAGAGAAATGGTTTGTCACTTCCTTCTCCAGCTCATTTTACTGATCAGAAATTGAGACAAGATCAAGTGACTTGCTCAGGGTCACACAGCTACCAAGTGTCTGAAGCAGGATTTAAATTCAGGTCTTTCTGACTTTTGAAGTCCAGTGCTCTATCCAGTGTTTTGCCTAACTGCCCTTTCAAATAGTTTTAAGCAAAATTAATCATAAGGACAAAGTGCTGATTGAAGAGGAAGGGGGATTAAAAAAATTTTTTTTTAAATCTCAATTTCATTTGTCCTTTTGTTTGTTCATGTTTGCTTCCCTTTAAGTCCCTGTTTCCTCCTAGGCTTAATTCAGATTCTACCTCTGATAGGAAGATTTCCTTATTACCCTAGTTATTAATTATTAGCAAGCTTAAATTATCAAGTGTTTACTTATATGTGTACTCTGAATAGAATGTAATAGACCCCCTTGAATTCAAAATCTCTTGCTAGGTTGGACTCTGACCCAGGATCATTGGGAAAGGAGAACTTTCACCTTATATTACTGGGAATGAGGCTTCCTTGCTGCCCCTTCCCAGCTCCCCATGGCTATTTGACTTCTATCATTAGAGTGTAAACAAACTCTTTGAAAGCAATAACTATCTTTTATTGTTTTATATGTATTCTTGGTGTTTAGCACAGTGCTCAGCATGTAGTAAGCACTTAATGTTTTATCTTGTTTTCTTTCAGTTTAATATATTTTAACTGAAGCATAATTATTGATTAGATTTGCCAGCTATAAAGAATTTTACTGAGATTAATATTCTAGGATAATTTGTAAAAATATGCACAAAATATTTTATAATAAGAAAAACTACAACAAAAATTTGACAACTTAAAACCTTCAGAGGAAGGAGGTTCTCATAAGTGTTTGCTGAAAATAGAGACACTAATGCACTGTTGTAAATTGGTCTAACCATTCTGGAGGGCAATTTGGAATTATGCACAAAGGGTTTTAAAAGAATGCCTACCCTTTGACCCAACCATAGCACTGTTGGGTTTGTACCCCAAAGAGATAATAAGGAAAAAGACTTGTACAAAAATATTTATAGCCATGCTTTTTGTGGTGGCAAAAAAAATTGGAAAATGAGGGGGTGCCCATCAATTATGGCTGAATACATTGTGGCATATGATGGTGATGGAATATTATTGTGCTGAAAGTAATAATGAACTGGAGGAATTCCACGTGAACTGGAAAGATCTCTAGTAATTAATGCAGAGTGAAAGGAGTAGAACCAGGAGCACATTGTACACAGAGACTGATACACTATGGCACAATAAGTAATAGACGTCTACCAGCAGCAGTGCAATGACCCAGGACAATCAAGAGGAATTTATGAGAAAGAACCCTATGCACATCCAGAGAAAGAACTGTGGAAATAGAAATGCAAAGAAAAACATATGATTGATCACATAGTTCAATATGTTTATAATTAGAGTTTTGATGTTAAAAAAGATCACTCTACTGCAAATATGAATAACATGGAAATAGGCTTTGAACACTGATACATGTATAACCCTATGGAACTGCTTGTCCGCTTTGGGAGTAGGGAGGAAAGTGGGTGGGGATCATGAATCATGTAACCATGGAGAATTTTTCTAAAAAAAAAAGGGAAAAAATTTACAAAGGATTTAATAAATGTTTGATTTTCAAATTGAAAAAAATAAATGCTGAATCCAAGATTCTTGATCTTAATTCTAAGTCTGCCTTTAGTAATATTTATAAGTTCCTTATTAGCATTAGGAAATAACATGTACAAACTATTTAAAGCGTTTTTGGATTTAAGGAGAGTAGTAATTTTATTGTCTTAGTTATTTTGAGGAACAAGTAATTGGAATGGGGAGGAGAGAGAAGAATATGTTCAGAACTAAATTGATGTACAGTGGTTAATATTTGCTATCACTACTACTACTCCTTTTAACGGAATCTTCTTTGTTATCTCTAAAGACTTTATTCTAAGTATTATTTTTAAGATTAATTTATGGTTCAAATGTTATTAATATTGGAACCTTTTGTGGCTACATTTTATTGGGGCAATAGGAAATATAGAAGATAGACAAAATAAAGTGATAGGAGGAGAGGTACACTAACCATTAGAATAATCGGGAAATGCCTCTGGAAGAAGGTAGAACTTGAACTAGTTTCCTTGAAGGATGATGAGTATTCCAGTGACATTCTTATCATCTTCAATAAATCCTGAATTCTTAGTGGTCTAAGACACTTTTGGTTTCTATTCATATGTAATTATAAAATCTAAATGATAATTTTAACATTTTAGATTAAGGTGATACTTAGTATTAACCATGTAACAGTGTTTTCTGATGTTTCTGTAATCACCAATATTAATTGGTTTGTAAACTTCACTATATCCCCATTATGACTCTTCAATATTGTGTAACATGAAGATTAGAGTAATTATTTACCAATGTGAAGCTTCAAATGGTACAGACTTATAAACTTTGTGAAAGTTTTTTATTTTGCTATAAGAAAACTGTAAAGGGTTTTATGTAAGGCTTCTTGGAAAATGAGACAGCAAATTCTCATTAAAAAGATTGATTTCTTGGGGGCAGCTGGGTAGCTCAGTGGAGTGAGAGCCAGGCCTAGAGATGGGAGGTCCTAGGTTCAAACCTGGCCTCAGCCACTTCCCAGCTGTGTGACCCTGGGCAAGTCACTTGACCCCCATTGCCCACCCTTACCAATCTTCCACCTATGAGACAATACACCGAAGTACAAGGGTAAAAAAAAAAAAAAAAAGATTGATTTCTTGTCGAACCATCTAAATATGCTAAGGATAAGGACCTTTGATTTCTTCTAGAGCTTGTTTACTCTTGCCCTTCACCTTTTATAGAACTTGGTGAACCCACAGCTTTGTTTTGTTAGAGTAGTCCCGCTTTTAGGAGGTACTTTTGATTTTGAGGTAGATTCTAGTCTTCCATGTCTTTACATTTTTTCATTTGATTTAAGCTTATTAGAGGTCTGCCTGTTTCTAAGGAAATCTGTTACTAACTGGTTGTGTGCCTGAATTTAGCTTCCTTAGCTTGAATTTAGCTTATTCCTTAACAGGTTTTAAATGTCAGTTATATAAAGTCACATTCACTGTTTTGCCAGCTTTGATCACCTACAGTTTTGGCAAATTTCCTAACAGCTACCCAGAGATTCTTTGTATATCTGTCTACTTTACACAGGATTAAAGAAAATAATACTAACATTGTTCAACTATTCTGAAAATTTTAGTTTTAAAATTTGCTGTTTTTTGGAAGGAAGTGATTATATACATGTAAGAAATGCTGATGGTTGGGGATAGTAATGGATAATAATAAAGGAGACTATATTCATGTGCCAAGTGAATGGCTTTTAAGGCTTTTGGCACTTAAGTGTAGATATATCTTATCTAACCTGTGTTCTGGGGGCAGTTGGATGGAGAGCCAGGTCTAGAGACAGGAGGTCCTAACTTCAAATCTGGCCTCAGACATTTCCTAGCTGCGTGACCCTGGACATGTCACTTGACCCCCATTGCCTAGCCCTTACTGCTCTTCTGCCTTGGAACCAGTACATAGTATTGATTCTAAGATGGAAGGTAAGGGTTTAAAAAAAACAACTGTGTTCTGTGTCAATAAGGAGAAGAGGTGTACTATTTCACTCAAAGAATCACTAGAGTCTTATTAAGAGAGGAAATTCTATTGCCTTTAAGGTGTCCTTCCACTCATGAAATTATAAATGGTACCTATGTATAAAATAGGGGACAGAAGTTTAAAAAATCTTGTAGGTTGGAGAGATTTAATTGTTTTTATGCTGATGATTCTCAGATCTACTTATCCAGCCCTAACTTTTCACCCAGTCTCCAGACTTAGATCTCCTACTAGTAGCCTTTTGGACATCTTAAACTCAGTATGTCCAAAACTGAACTCTTCCTATCTTCAATTATGAAACGGGACAGCATTTTTTCCCTAGTCACCCAGGCTCCCAGCCTAGATGTCATTCTTGACTTCTCATTCTCACTTCCCATATCCAATCTATTACTATGTCCTGTTAATACTACTTTCATAATTCTCTCATATACCTCCTTCTCTCTGATAACTGCCACTATTCTGGTGTAAGCCCTCATCACTTTATTCCTGGACTGTTATAGTAGCTGGCAAGTTGATCTTCCCTGTCTCCAGTCTCTACTGATTTCAGTCCATCCTCCAATCAGGTACCAAATTTTCCTAATCTACAAGTCTGATCATATCAGCCTCATCTCAATCCCCACATAGTGTTCCATTCATTAAACTCCAGTGATATTCCTATCAATTTCAAGGTCAAATACAAAATCTTAGTTAATGTTCAAAACCCTTTATAAACAAGTTCCCTCCTACCTTTTCTAAACTTCTTATACTTTATTCCTATGTACTCTGCTGCTGTCCAGTGACACTGATCTTTCTGTTCCTTACACAAGATATTCTATATCCTGATTCTAGGCTTTTTCACTTCCCTATCCCTGGAGCTCTCTCTGTCTTCATCTCCAGCCCTTGGCTTCCCTGGCATCACATTTCAGTTAAAGTTACATCATCTGCAATAAACCATTCCCAGTCCTCTTTAATCTTAATGAGTTTTCTACATTGATTATCTACACTTTATTTTCTCTATATATTATCTGTACATAATTGTTTTGATGTCTCCCTCATTAAGACTATGAGCTTCTGGAGAGCAAGGACTGTCTTTTTCCATTCCTTATATCCCGAGCACCTAGTATAGGTCCTGATACACAGTATTTAGTACATGTTTATTGGCTTAATTATAAGGGAAAGATTTGAAATAATTAAATCAGAGTGATATTATAAAAGATCCTACCAGACTCTTAAGGAAAATGGATGGCATAGCTCTAAACCAGTGATTCCCAAAGTGGGCGCTATCGCCCTCTGGTGGATGCTGTAGCGATCCAGGGAAGTGGTGATGGCCACAGGTGCATTTATCTTTCCTATTAATTGCTATTAAAATTTGTAAAAAATTACTTTCCAGGGGGCTAAGTAATATTTTTTCTGGAAAGGGGGTGGTAAGCCAAAAAAGTTTGGGAACCACTGCTCTAAACAATCTTCTTTGTTGAGCTTATATGGGCAACAGTATTTCACAAGATGCACATTTAAAGAGTCTTACCTTCTTTAATATTGTCATCTTGATCCTCTGCAACAGAGATGTCAAACGGGAAGCCCATAGAGTAGCCTATATTTGATAAAAATTTAATTGGGAGATATTTAACAAAATAAGCCAATAAAATAAAACATACATAAGATTGCACTTTAAAACTAAGTTAGTGTGTGACCTTTGGGATCCTCATGTACAAATCTCTCCTTCTATTTTAGATACCATTGCTTTACAATATGTGATAAAGGAATTAATTTCATGAATTAAAAGACTGATTAGAAGGCTAACCCTGAGCAATAAGACTGATGCTTTTTCACTTATCTAAGTGTGATAAGTTCTATATTTCTATTCATTGTTGTACTGTTTTTTCCTCTTTCAAAATTCCTAAAATTGATTTTACCCAAGTCCATCAGCCTTCTGAGCTTGTGTGCTTATTAATTGTTATTTATCTACAAGAATGTTGAAAGTAAGAACAACCAGGAATGTGGTGGGGGGAACTCCTGTGTAACTGTTTGGGCCTGTGAAATGGATAACTGCTGGAGACAGATGTTAAAAAACCTTTGTTTAATAAATATTGGAAAAGGTTTGAGGAAAGGTAATGAAGACTGAGGATTAGGATCCCTAAATCTAACAGGTGGCTAAGCTTTCCCACTCCCATCTGATTCTTACGAATCTGCTTCTCTTTTGGGTTCCCCTTATTCTCCTTAAACTACTGCTAATTCCTGGATTTATGCTAAATATCCTATGCTAAATAGTATATATATATATATATATATTTATTTGACTTTTCTGCCTCCATATATTTCTTCAGATCACTCCTCCAACTTTCAATACTTTCTCAGCCTAGTCAGGCTTTTGGGCCTTTGGTAGGCCTCAAAGGCCCTGCCCACTTTGTAGTCACACAGAGGGGGAAAAACTCCCTCTCTCATATAAGTAAGTTTACTGTCTCCTTAGATCTCTTTCAGCTTTAAATCAGTTTGGTTATTCACTCTCTCTGCCAACTGCCAGCCCTTCCAGATCTAGCTAGACTTTTCGGCTAAGCAGGCCTCAAAATGGCTTGGCCCTCTCAGCCGCCACACAGAGGAAAACTGCCTCTCTTTCCTTTCTGTTGATTTCCTCCACAAACTTATTCCAGAAACTCTAACCTGTTCTACTCCTTCACCTGCCACTGAGTTTATTCAGTGTTCCAAGGAACAGAAACACCAGCCTTCTCCTGTGGGGGGTTGGAGAGGGGGAAGGAGGGTGACCTCCCTGTGACCCCTTGCTGTGCAGGTTGGTAGTCTGGAAACCAACTGACTCTGGCTACCCAGAATTCCAACAGGCAGCCTTCCCAAGATTCTGTCTGGCCTTAAAGAAACCTTACCACTATTCTTTACCCTGTCCTTAGCTGCTAAGACCCCAATTACTCCACATGGTCCTCATTAGCACTATGGCTTAATTAATCCTAAAATGCATATACCAAATTATACCTGCATATAATGAACTAATAATTCAGGGTTGTGTTTTATTTTTGTTAGGGGTTCTTTTGGGGGGGATAACCTGAGATTTGAGGCCTGAGGAATGCTATATTTCCTTCACATATGTAAAAGTTGGAATGTAGGAGGTGCAGTTGACTAGTATAGCCAAATGGCCATTATTTTGGCTGCTTATTTTGGGAAGATAAGATAATTAACAAGTGTGCTAGTTCATCCACTTCTTTCCAAAAGTGTGGATTGATAAAGGAACAGCAGGTCTGGGATTTATATATTAGTTAAGGCTTTGATACTTAACAGATGACACAGATTGTTGTTAAATAGTATCAGAACCCTGACATGATATTATATGATCTTTTGTTTATGTTGTTCTGATTTTGGATAATAGAATACTCTGTTTAGATGAGTCATGAATTTACTTTTCTCAGAATGCTTTACATTTATTAAATTGCTTGCAGATAAATTAGATAATGGGAACTCATCGCTTATTGGTTTAGGTAGTAATAGGACCTCTGGGGTACCCAAGATCATTTCAGGGAGTTCATGAGATCAATATTTTTTCAAAAGCATTCTAAGATGTTATTTGCCCACTAAAATACTTCTCTATTTCCTAACATCTGCATGAGGCTGGGTTCCTCTTCCACCACCCATACTTGACCCAAGATAACATTTCACAATAGAGTGAACTAAGAAACAATTACGATAATCTAGTTGTCTCTTATTAAGCCAGTCACTAAAGGGATTTAAAAAATATGTAAAATGCCACTTTTATCATTAAATTACTTTTCTTTTGGAAAATGGTTGTTTTTTCATAAAATATTTAAAGTAAGTGTTTGCTTTTTAATTAAAATATTTTTTTCTTACACAATCATATGCAATGACAATTTTCAACATCCTATTTTCCTAAAACTTTGAGATCCAAATTGTCTGTGTCCTTCCCTCTCTACTCCCACCCCCATCCCTGCAAGATGGCAAGCAACTTGATCTGGGCTGTATGTGTTTTTATTTTAAAATTTATAAATGTTTAAAATGTACTTTTAATTTCTAATTATGTACATGTCATATAAATGAAGGCTCTTTGGAGTCTTTAGTAATTTTCAAGAGTAGTGAAAAGTGGTCCTAAGACAAAAAAAAAAATTTGAGAACCACTTGTTTAGAAAAGTTAAATTCAGCACTAATAATAAATTTGAGATCAGAAAAGTCAGGCAAGATAAAGATAGTCAACATCCCTGTGTGCTTTGTTCCATACTAATATAAAGAATTTTCTAGGTATATTAGAAACATTTTATAGTTCCATGCAAATAATCTAGAGTCCCATCATTGATTTCTAATTATAACTTATAAAAATGCTGGTGTTTTCTCTTTATCATTTATTTATATGTATGTGTTTATACACACTTGGAGGCATGTACATATGTATATACACACATACACACCCTCCAATTCAGGATTTTTTTGTTATTTAGGGATTAGAAATACATATTGAAGTTGAGGGTGGGTTACAGAACTGGCTGATAGGATTTTGTATGGAATACTTGGAATTAAACATAATTCCAAGATGAGACAAAGGTACCATGGATGCTTGGGATGGGGGGGCGGGGGAGAGCACAAGTTATTTTAATTTTAGAGCTCATTAATAAAAACTATGGTTCTACTATATTTTGCATAGATCATACAACATCTGGGGTATTTAATTCTGTTTGGTATTTTAAGGGGAATATTGAGAAATTATAGTTCACATAAAGGGGGATGAAGATGATTGATCTGGAAAGCATTTTATAAGGTTAAGAGTTTAAGGAATTGAGCCTAAATAGAAGAATAGTAGATACCTGTGATTACAGAAGGGAAATTTAGAACAATTGTATGGAATTTGCACTTATTTGGGGGCAAATAAAAGAGATATTTAATAACAATTATGTTTAATAATAGAATGGGCTGCTTCTCAAAGTAGGATTTACTTAGCCAAGAAAGTTTACCTGAGGCTTATTGATCACCTTTAGATCATTAGAAGGTATTCCTGCATCGAATGAAAAGTTAAACTTAGATGACTTTTTAAAAATGAAAACCCTTGTGGGGCAGCTGGGTAGCTCAGTGGGTTAAGAACCAGGCCTAGAGACAAGAGGTCCTAGGTTCAAATCTGGCCTCAGACACTTCCCAGCTGTGTGACCCTGGGCAAGTCACTTGACCCCCATTGCCTACCCTTACCACTCTTCTGCCTTGGAGCCAATACACAGTATTGACTCTTAAGACGGAAGGTAAGGGTTTTAAAAATAAAATAAAAATGAAAACACTTACTTTCCACCTTGGAATCAATACTGTATATTAGTTCCAAGGCAGAAGAACAGTAAGGGCTGGACAGTGGGGGTTGTAATGCAGGATTTATGCAAGATTTCTTGCATTTGTAATATTACCCTAGGCAATCCTATCAGTTAGCAGAATGGAACTCTGGCCTGGCAGGTGCCAGTTCCAGGAGCTGACAGTTGAGCTGGGACTATATAAACCCCTGCAAACCCAACCTGGGGTTCTGATTTCCTTGACCTCACCCAGATACCCAGCTACCCCTTGACTTCCCCTTGGGGACCCCGGGGGGGGGGAGTTGTGGGAGGGGGAACATGGGCAGGAATTAGCTTAGAGTAGCCTAGCTTAGACACCCCTAAATCAACTTAACAACTATATCTGTTTAGCTGGTGGATCATATAACATCAGGGCAGTGTCAGATTATCTCTGGCTGAGGGCTGTTTCCCTCAGCCTGACCTTACCTTCTAGGTCCATTACCAACACTTTCCAATCGCCCCTAGCAACAGCTTCTCAAGACCCTAAACCCTCTTACCCTCAGTTTTCCCTTTCATGTTAAAATAAAACCTGAAGCTGAGAGTTCCTGTAGTTATTATATCATCACCTTAGGCTAAAGGGACTGAGGAGAGAAGAGAATATCAACTAGTTGAGTTTAAAGAAAGTACTGGACTAAGCCTCCATTGTATCCAGGAAGTGCAAGCTCCACTTCCTGTTGAGTTCTGTTTTCACCCAATAGGAAGGCAGTTACTCCAGCAGGGAAGGGGCCACTCATTCTCCACCTTACAGAAGCCTATATCTAGTAGTGGAGATTGCCTGGGCACCACAGCTCAGGCTACACATCACTGACAGCTCCAAATTTCCTGCTACTGTAGTTACAGGCTCCCAGGCCCCAGGTGACTCACTTGTACCACCAGCTCCATGTTATTAGCTACATTATTCACCTATTACAGGGTTAAGTGACTTGGCCAAGGTTATACAGCTAGGAGGTATCTGAGCCCAGATTTGAACCTAGGACCTCCCATCTCTAGACCTGGCTCTCAATCCATTGAGCTACCCAGCTGGCTCGCTTAGATGACCTTCTATGTATCGTCCACTTTTAAGATTCTTTTTCATTGTCTCATTTGTACAGAGGGTCCTATATTTCAATGCCATGGGTAATTAGAAAAGGGTAGTATCAAGTTTAAGCTAGTTAATCAATCTGAATGTCTCATATTACTTTGTTGTTGTTTATAAGAGATAAAATAGTAATCCAGAAGCAATGGCAATCCCACCTTTGGGATTGGTGAGCTGTTATCAATTTTAAAGACTACTCTTATAAGATCAGTGATTTTGGTCTGCATGACTTAGAACTACTTCACCAGAAGGAAGGCTAAAGAGAGAAGTCCTCAAGAGGCTACAGGTCTTCCTCAGGGTCCCTCAGCTAGCAAATGTGAAAGGGTATAATTAAACTAACCACATACTCTTTACTAATAACCAAGCCTTACAATTATTCCTCTTTTTTTATAACATTTATTAATATTCATTTTTTAGAAAAGTTAACATGGTTACATGATTCATGCTACTTTCCCCTTTACCCCTCGCCCTCCCCCCAGCCCTGGCCAGTGCACATTTCCACTGGTTTTAACCTGTGTCATTGATCAAGACCTATTTCCAAATTGTTGATCATTGTATTGGTGTGGTAGTTTTGAATCAGAATCCCCAATCATGTCTGCCTCAACCCATGTGTTCAAGCAGCTGCTTTTCTTCTGTGTTTCCACTCCTGCAGTTCTTCCTCTGAATGTGGGTGGCGTTCTTTTCCATAAATCCCTCAGAATTGTCCTGGATCATTGCATTGCTGCTAGTACAGAAGTCCATTACATTCTATTTTACCACAGTGTATTGGTCTCTGTGTACAATGTTCTTCTGGCTCTGCTCCTTTCACTCTGCATCAATTCCTGGAGGTCTTTCCAGTTCACATGGAATTCCTCCAGTTTATTATTCCTTTGAGCACAATAGTATTCCATCACCAGCATATACCACAGTTTGTTCAGCCATTCCCCAATTGAAGGACATACTCTCATTTTCCAGTTTTTTGCCACCACAAAAAGCGTGGCTATAAATATTTTTGTACAAATCTGCTTATCTATGATCTCTTTGGGGTACAAACCCAACAATGGTATGGCTGGATCAAAGGGAAGGCATTCTTTTATAGCCCTTTGAGCATCATTCCAAATTGCGGGCCAGAATGATTGGATCAGTTCACAACTCCACCAGCAATGCATTAATGTCTCAGTTTTGCCACATTCACTCCAGCATTCATTACTTTCCCCTTCTTTCATTTTAGCCAATCTGCTAGGTGTCAGGTGATATCTCAGAGTTGTTTCCATTTGTATTTCTCTAATTATTAGAGATTTAGAACACTTTCTCATGTGCTTATTGATAATTTTGATTTCTTTATCTGAAAATTGCCTATTCATGTCTCTTGCCAATTTATCAATTGGGGAATGGCTTGATTTTTTTATACAATTGATTTAACTCCTTGTATATTTGAGTAATTAGACCCCTGCCAGAGTATTTTGTTATAAAGGTTTTTTTCCCAATTTGTTGTTTCCCTTCTGATTTTGGCTACATTGCTTTTGTTTGTACAAAAGCTTTTTAGTTTAATGTAATCAAAACCATTTATTTTACATTTTGTAATTTTCTCTAACTCTTGCTTAGTTTTAAAATCTTTCCTTTCCCAGAGATCTGACAAGTATAACTATTCTGTGTTCACTTAACTTATTTATAGTTTCCCTCTTTATATTCAAGTCATTCACCCATTCTGAATTGATCTTGGTGTAGGGTGTGAGATGTTGATCTAAACCTAATCTCTCCCATATTGTTTTCCAAATTTCCCAGCAGTTTTTGTCAAATAGTGGATTCATGTCCCAAAAGTTGGGCTCTTTGGGTTTATCATAGACTGTCTTGCTAATGTCACTTACCCCACTGATCCTCCCTTCTGTCTCTTAGCCAGTACCATATTGTTTTGATGACTACTGCTTTATAGTTTAATTTAATATCTGGTACTGCTAAGCCCCCTTCCTTCACATTTTTTTTCATTATTTCTCTTGATATTCTTGATCTTTTGTTTTTCCAAATGAACTTTGTTATAGTTTTTCCTAATTCAGTAAAAAAATTTTTTGGTAGTTTGATAGGTATGGGCTAAATAAATAGGTAAATTAATTTGGGTAGAATGGTCATTTTTATTATGTTAGCTCGTCCTACCCATGAAAAATCAATGTTTTTCCAATTGTTTAGATCTAGTTTTATTTGTTTGGAAAGTGTTTTGTAGTTGTTTTCATATAATTGCTGTGTTCGTTTTGATAGATAGATTCCCAAGTATTTTATATTGTCTAGGGTGATTTTAAATGGTGTTTCTCTTTCTGTGTTACCTCTTGCTGCTGTGATGTGTTGGAAATATATGGAAATGCTGATGATTTATGTGCATTTATTTTGTATCCTGCAACTTTGCTAAAGTTGTTGATTATTTCTACAAGCTTCTTAGTTGATTCTCTAGGATTTTTTAAGTAGACCATCATATCATCTGCAAAGAGTGATAGCTTAGTCTCCTCCTTGCCTATTTTGATACCTTCAATTTCTTTTTCTTCTCTAATTGCTACTGCTAGTGTTTCTAGTACTGTTCCTCTTTGTTTAAACAGTATGCCTTTTGTTTTTTACCATCTGATATTCTCAGTTTAGTATGGAAGCAGCTAGGTTGCACAGTGAAGAAAGAGCAGAACTTGGAGTCAGGAAAACCTGAATTAAAATCTCATCTCACATGCTTTCTAGCTGTGTGATCCTTAGGCACATTGTGTAACCTTGTTTTTCCTTAGTTTACTCATCTGTTAAGTGAGGATAATAATAACACCTACTTCTCATGTATAAGGAATTAAATTTTATGGTTAGTCTAAATTTATGAGAATTTTAAGATAACATTATGGTCACTGATTTAAAAATATTATAGCTCAAGCCAAAATGACTTTTAGTAGTTTTATTTACAAAAGAGTGAAAATAGAGTAATACACAAAGAGGGTAGAGCTGTCTAGCCTATCAGGGCTTGTTAACCCTGGACGCAAGGACCCGATGTTCTGTCTACAGGGTCTCCTCCAAGAGGGGAAGGCATCTCCTGAACTAATCTCTCCAGAAGCCAGGAAAGGAAAACCAGTCCAAGTCCCAAGTTTCCTGCAAGAGGCAGGTCACCATTTGAAGATGATGAAGATGACTGCTTGCAGAAGACTCTCCAGGGGGCAGCTGGGTGGCTCAGTGGATGAGACCCAGGCCTAGAGACAGGAGGTTTTAGGTTCAAATCTGGCCTCAGACACTTCCTAGCTGTGTGACCCTGAGGAAGTCACTTGACTCCCTTTGCCTAGCCCTTACTCTCCTGCCTTGGAACCAATATAGAGTATTGACTCCAAGACAGAAGGTAAGGGTTTAAAAAAAAGAAGATGACAAGGACAACTCTCTCCAGAAGACTGCCCCCAGCCAAAGAAGTTCTGGGCTATATTTATAGTGACTTTTTGTCTCTTCCCCTCTTCACAGGGGCCAGTCACAGCTTCCAAATTGCCTAGCACTGCCCAGTGGGGCAGTGTCTGGGAGATCCACTTCTCACCCTCTGAAGGTGTTAACTCTTATCAAAGGATTCACAAGTTTCTGACTGATTGAGTTATCACCCATTTTAGTAAGTGACTTGAGAACACTTTTACTTAGTGTTGAGTTCTGGAGTTATCATTCTTTTTGGCAAGTGACTTGTGAACTCACTTACTTAGTGTCTAGTAAGCTAAGTAGGGTACTAAAAAAGTGATTTACACTTCAAACATGGTGGTTGTAAGAATCAAATGAGGTAACATGTAAATCATTTACAAACTTTTTAAAGGTGTGTGTTCATATAAATAATATGCTTATATATGTGTGTGTGTGTGTATACACATACACAGAGATACTAGCTGTTATTTAGCTATTATGGTTTCTGAGTTCTGTATTAAAAAATACAGTTTCCTTAGATATTTAGTTGAATTCCTTTAACAAGAATAACCAATTAGCCTGCTTAAAATTCATATCTCTTTAGATAGATAGTGATAACTACTAATGGTTTAATTAAAATTAACTCTGTTGAACTTAACTAAAATCATTTAGCTTATTCTTTTTTAAAGCGTTTGCACATTGGTTCCAAAGGAATAGAATCACATCACTCTTAAAAATACATATAAATTTTGGGGAGCAGCTAAATGTTTTAGTGGATAGAAAGCCAGGCCTGAAGTTGGGAGAATTTAGGTTCACATTTTAACCTCAGCCACTTCCCAGTTGTGTGATTCTGGGCAAGTCACTCACCCCTAATTGCCTGATCCTTACTGTTCTTCTGCCTTTGAACAGATAATTAGTATTGATTCTAAGGCAGAATATAAGGTCAAAAAAGCAAAGAAACATACCTTTCCCATTTCGTTTTTGTTGTGTTTTGAAGTCAAAATGGGTTGTTTGAGCTATTTATCTTGGGAAATTGTAATTGAAGAAAACTGGAAATAGAGTAGGTCTGTTTAAATTTTTGTTTTACTTAGTTTTTTCAAGAACATAAGTGGTCTTCCTTTGCCTAAATTAGAATGCAGTCTTGTATTATCCAAATGTTTTCTCTGCAAGGCAAGTGAACTTTTTAATTTCTGTCCTTTCTCTACCATATAGTTTGTCATTGATTGCCAGCTATGTGATAGTAGTTAGGCTAAAAGTATTGTTTTTTGAGGCAAAGCAGGCATTAGGACTGACCCTACATTAGGTCTTTTCTCCAAGCTCAGAAATTTAGAGTGGTCATCTCTTCCCCTTAGGGCAGTGATGGGCAAACTTTTTAAAGAGGGGGCCAAAGGAAAGGAAATGCTCATCTGTTAGTCTGTTTCTAAGGCAACTCTTTCCAAGTTTCATTGTATTGTATCCTACTCATTGTAATCGTCAGATTAGGTATAAAGGGTGAGGCTGATAGATCATTTCTGGGGGCCCACATCTGGGGAAGGGGCAGTAGTTTGCCCATCACTGCGTTAGGGTATTCACACAGACAAATAAGCTAGTAGCATCTGAGCTAAAAAGATAGGAAGTCTAAGACATTGATTGACCTTCTGTTTCTCCAAACCACTTGTCTAATGTTACTAGAGCTTCCTCTTCCTTGGTCCTAATTTACTTTTGCTCTTAAATCTCTTAAAATTGTCTTCTACTTCTCTGTTCAAAAATGCCCTTCAAAAAATTTTACATAGAAATCAAAGCTTAGCAAACTTATACAAGAAGTTTGATCTATAGTTGTTGTTATCTTGTCGATTAGACCAAGAAAAGTCTTTTAACTTTAACTAAACCATTATTAAATACTTCGCTTTTAACTCATAGTTTCTCATCAAGGAATAGACCTCTGCTACTGAAAAAATACATTCATTCCAGCTTCCTATATCCAAAGCCATTGGAGAGGGCAGTTTCTCTCATAATAAAATAACAATGATAAGGAACATTTATATGATGACTTTTTAAATGTTTTATTTCTCATTAGATCTTAACAACAAACATGCCGAAGGGATGTTGTTATATCCATTTTACAGATGAAATTGGGGCTTGAAGCTGAGAAAGTTAAATGACTTGCCCAGGTCACGCTGCTGTTATGTATAGGATACAAGTTTAGGAAATACGAAAGAAGATAGGATATGAAATCAGATCTTCCTGATTCTAAGTCTAGCACTATCCACTGTGCCAAAGAATAATTTCAAAAGTTTCTGTACCCATAATCAGTTTCGGGCACCTCTGTATATGTTAATTTGGATATATTATCAGAGCAAGTTGGAATCAAGATGAAAGAAGTCTGGAGTACAGGGAAGAGGAATGAAGAGAAATGAAGATTTGAGGACACAAACTGAGAGATTCTTACTTGTAACCATGGCTAGTCTCACTGGTTTGGGGGAAAGGAGTGGGGAGCACCCCTCAACTATAATGAAAGTGAAAACCTATATGCCTGAAAGTACAGTAGAACAAAGAAGCCTTCCCACACTCCAGGTGAGTTCCTTCTTGGACTCACCCCACCCTTTCTTCTTTCCCAAGACTTAAACTTAGACTTTCCCCAGTTTCTCCCCTGCCTCTTCCTTATCCCAATTGTTGAATTTTAGCATTAGGATTATTATCTCTAGAAATCTCATTTAGTGGGTATTGTAGAGGAATTTTTTTTATCATGATACTTTAGAGGTCTCTAGTCTTGAAGCTCAGGATTATGTTGAATTCATTTTTAAAAAATGGTTTCAGCTGCTTTTGCTAAATTACATTTCCTACTACAAAGCATTTTTACAAGTTTCTCAGGTAGCGAATAGACAACTCTATCCATTGTGATAAGCTGCCTCAGTAACAATATACTTAATGATAATATCATTAAAATTACCCTAACATTCTGTCTTAGAATCAATTCTATGTATTGGTTCTAAAGCAGAAGAATGGTAAGGCCTAAGCAATGGAGATTAACCCATTGTGACTTTACTCAGAATTACACAACTAGGAAGATCATATTTGAACCCAGGGCTTTCCATCTTTAGGCCTGGCTCTCAATCCACCAAACCACCTACCTGCCCCCTAATGATAGCTTTGATAAAAGTTCTTTTAAGGGCTTTACAAATATTTTATTTGATCCTTAAAACAACTTTACAAAGTAGATGCTGTCATTCCAACTTTACAGATCAGGAATGGGAAATAAAGTTAAATGACTTGCCCAGGCCCATACAGATACTAAATTTCTAAAACAGAGTTTGAACTTTTTGGGTCTTATCGACTGCATATCTATGGCATCATATCTATTATGCCACTTTGTCCACTTCTTTAAACAACTTCTCTGTAAGCCATAAATAGCTTTTGGTGTTTGCTTTTAGATCTTAGAAGCTAGTAGTTTGTTTCAGATTTGTAGTAGGATAACTGTTCAGCATAAAAAAAGAAGGGAATAAGACTATTAGAAATAGATCATTGGGGGCAGCTGGGTAGCTCAGTGAATTGAGAGCCAGACCTAGAGATGGGAGGTCCTAGGTTCAAATTTGGCCTCAGACACTTCCCAGCTGTGTGACCCCTGGGCAAGTCATTTAACCCCCATTGCCTAGCCCTTACCAAAAAAAAAAATAGATAATTACTAAGAAATCATAAAGTGGCAATGTTTTTTAAGAAAGTAACAATTTTGGAAAGGGAAACATTTGTTGGCTTATGGGAAAGGTCTTCAAAGGTAGGAAACAAACCGGGGGGGTGGGGAGGGATAAAGGACTAATAGCAAATTACATGAATTCGAGTTTGTTTCTAAATTTCAGTAACTAAGAAGGTGGGCCTTCCACTTTTACAGGTATAGAGAACTTCATTGAAGACATCTTTTTTCTTATAAAAATCATTGACTGTATAGCTTAAAGACTTAAAGAGAGTTGCCTGAGCACTTTCTGAAAGACTTAAATGACTTGTCCAGTGTCAACAGAGCCACATGTCAGAGGTAGTACTGGAAACCACATTTTCCTATTTCTGAAGCCACTTCTCTTGTCTATTGCCCCATAGTAACTCAGAAATCCTGGATTTATTTCTTATCTGTAACATTTTTTGATTGTGTGATCATGGGCAATTTAACAAGTATCACAGATTTGTCAGAAAAACATTTTGTAAATCTGAAAGGCCTATAATAAGTGTAAGTGGTAGTCTCAATGGAATAGTAATCTCATTAGAATGTATTTTTTCCCTCAGTGATAGATTGCCACACCATTATGCTTTTGATTTTTGTGTAGTTTCTATCTTTGTCACCAAAGTAACAGAATTTTTATTCTGATTCTTAAAATATTTATCTGTACAGTAACATTGGATTATGTTGGCCTTCATTACTTATTCTTTTTCAGTTATATGTCCTTAATATTTTTATTTTGGTTCTTGAACACATATCAATTTTGGTAATGAGCTGTCTCATGAATATTTTTACATATATGATTCCTTTCTCGCTTTGCAGTGGTATCTTGCTCTGTCAAATGTAGTCATAAATAGTACTAATGAGTAGCATTTTTGTAAAAGGTTTCTAAAGCACTTTTTATATATTAACTCATTTTAGCCTCATAACCTTTTGAAGTAGGTGCTATTATTTTCTCCATTTTGTAAATGAGGAGACTGAAGCCGAGAAGTATTTAAATGAGTTGCCCAGGGTCACTTAAAGTAAACGTCTGGTGTAGGATTTGCACTCTAGTCTTTCTGACCCCAAGTCCAGAAATTTTATACACCATACCACATAGTTGCCTCCAAATCTTCAGTCTAACATTTATTAAGCACCAGCTATGTGCCAGATTCTGTGCCAAGCAGTAGTATTAAGAAAGGCAGAAAACAGACCTCACCCTCAAGGAGTTTTATGATCTAGTGGAGAAAGACAACACATAAAAAGAAGCTGAAGAGAAAACAGTTATTGGGTAGAATGATGAAATCTAGAGGAACGAAGCCAGGAGGAAAATGAAGAGATGGCTGCCCTGGGCATCTTCCTTAAATGGAGGATGTGGGAGGAGGTCTTCACCCTCTAAATAATACCATCTTTGTGGTTATAGTACCAGATATCATTCTTTACAAAATAGTTGATTCTCTTCAGAGCCCGCTAATATATTAACATATGTCCTCTCACAACTCCTTCATGTTCAGTCTTGAAGACTTGTTTTGGTTTTATATTACTATTCTCTTACTACAGTGACCAATATCCAAATAAGTTTTGCATGATAATATGTGTACAACCCAGATTAAATTGCTTACTGTGTTTGTGAGATGGAGAGGAGGGAGATAATTTGGGTCTTATAATTTGGAGAAATGTATGTTGAAAATTATTATTAAATATAATTGGGAAAATAAAATATCAAAAAATTAGAGACTACTCTGATAGTTCTATTTTTCATTTTGCCTACACACACAAAAGTCTCCTGGAAACATGAATTTGATTAATTTCTCTTTTTCCAAAGAGATAACGTCTTCTATAAACACCAAAACAAGGAACATAGAACAAGTTTTGTTTGTAATTTATATTCATATTTTATTTTTATATTGCCTTCATCTTTGCTTCATAATATATAATTCCTACCTCCTCTGCCCACAAAGACATTCTTTGGAAATGATGTATAAAAAATAGGGGGAAATAGCTGGAAGGCAGTTAGGCAGACCTAACCAATATATAAACTGAGTGACATTGTATACAATGTTGCATATCCATAGTACCACCTAGCTTGCAACCAAAAAAAAAAAAAGGCAGATATATTTTTTCATGTCTTTATTATTATAATTGTATTATTATATGTAACAAATATATTTATGTGGTGTACTATTATAATAATACAAAGACAATTATATTTGCACAACATTGAGTTTTGTTACAGTCCTTTGCATTTAGTTGGCTGTAATCTTATTTTTCTGGTTCTGCTTTACATCTTCATAGTCATCATTTCCTATAGTGCAGTAATGTTATACAGCATTCATATACCACAGCTGTTTATTCATTTCTCATTTAATGGACACCTACTGTGTTTTTAATTCTTTAGTACTATAAAAAGTTCTGTTGTAAATCTTTTGCTCTACATGAAGCTTTTCTTTCTAACTGACTTCCTTGGTGTCTGTACCTAGCACTGGTATCACTGGTATCTTCAAGTTAAAAGGTAGTCAGTCACTAATGATTGAAACTATTCATGGCTCCATCAAAAAATATAGAGTGCCCATCTTTTTTATAATCTATCCAGTACACTTTTTTTCGTCTTTTGTCTTTGTTCTGTAACTTATTGGTTGTGGGATGAATCTTTAGAGTTATTTTCAATTGCATATCACTTATTAGTCAAAAGTTGGTAATTCTTTCTTAGAAAACTTTCCAGTAGAGCCCCCATATCCACAGGGGATATGATATGTTCCAAGACGGTTGGATGGCTGAAACAACAGATGTCTGTCAGCACCTGCTTACCCCATATATACTATGATTTTCGTGTGTGTGTGTGTGTGTGTGTGTGTGTGTGTGTGTGTGTGTGTGTTTGTAATAAAGTTTGGTTGATAAAAAAAGCAAGGCATAATCAATATTAAATACAGTAATAAAAAAGTACATTGTACATTATTATACAATATTGTAGTTCTCCTTTTCCCCCTGCCCCCATTTTGCAGGGGATGTATTCCAAGACACCCCTCCCCCCCAACTCCTCTCCAGTGAATGCCTGAAACCATGTTCAATCTCACTTTAACTTTTAACACCTATGGTACCTTTGCTATAGTACTATGTTCTCTGTCCCCTGCTCCTGCCCCTGAGCTTGGTGATCCATGACACCACTCCCAAAACTCAGAAGAACTGACTCACAGTGGCAGATAGGTTCAGAGAGGAGAGTTTCACCCTACTTCACCTATCAGGTCTGGTCAGTCTGTCCTCAATCCATGCTAGTGTCAGGCCAGGTTCCATCCTCAACGGTGGGAAGCCTCCTTCCTGCTTCCCTCCTTCCCTGAAATGTCTTCAGGTCACTGAAACCACAGAAAATGAAACTGGGAATAAAGGGAGACTACTGCTTATCCTTTAATTAACCCATTGAGGAATAGCTCATGTTCTTATATATTTGTCATCCTTATGCCATATAGCATAGAATCATAGAATTTGAGTTGAGAATGTTTTACCTTAAAAGATGGCTGAATCTCTATTCTGATATATTCTGAAATACAATCTTTATTGTACCAAATTCTCAGAATTGCTAATTTGAGAAAAAAAACTTTGAATTAAGTGCAAAGTAAGCATTTTTCTTTTGGTTACTTCCATTCTCTTCCCACCTTAGTTGTCTAAACTCAGTAGCTCTTATCTGACCATTGCAGTGGTTTCCTCACTAGTCTGCCCACCTCTCATTATTCGTCATATGTTTTGAAGAAGGAACAGTGACATCATAGAGAAATGCTTTGACTTGCTGGTGAATTGAATTTAAGTGAAGCACAAAATTCAAGACCTTACTCTGTTTTCCTGAGTCATCAAAGATCAGGGGCAAGAAAAAAGTTTGGACAACTGGCTATTGTCTAGGACACAGTAAATGACCTTGATATCTTCAGTGTGTGACCAAGCTCTCTAAGCACTCCACAGCACCTGTTTCAGCTGCCTTCATGGCCATTAAAACAAATTGTTCTCATCTACCCATTCCTCCGGAATTCCTCTGGAAGTCTTCACACACTTGGGATAGACATCCCCTAACTCCTGATGGGTTTGAAGCCTGAAAGTTACCCTCAACTTGATTTAGCACCATTTGCCAAGAAAATTTTACCAGTATGTGACTGCCATACATGATATGGTAGCTTCTTGGAGTCACACGTGAAAGTTGGGTAGCAGGTAGACATCTTCCTCCATTCTATCCTATAAGGATGATATTAGAAAATAAGTATTGTTTTATTAGTTTAAAGATAAGAAGTAGAGAAGCTGGCTTGAGGAGGAATTGGAGTTTCAAGTAGAGCTGAGAGAGAGTGTTCATTTCAACTGTTGGCAGTTATAACTGTTACTCTATGACAGTTACACTCTCTGGGTGGGGCATTCCAGGAGGGGCTTCTGGCATTTCTCTCTCAGGGCTGGAGAAGGTAACACATCTTTGCTTCTCTCCATCTTGGTTGGAGGGAAAGACTTGAAGGAGTGGAGTGTTTTCTTTTCCAACTTGGGACGCACTATTCATTTATCTGTTACTGTCTATAGATTGGTTAAACTGTGACAAGACCAAACAAAACCTGGTCTTTGGTTTAGACTCTGAGTCTGTTAAGGCTCAGAGTCCTAACTTGATCTTGTGGAGACTCAGCCAGCTAACCTTGGTTATCTTTATAACTTAAAGGCGAAGTTAAGAGTTAGAGTGGGTAGGTTTATTTAGAATAGTATAAATTTGGTTAGTTAGATCAGGGAGGATTAGTGTAGCCTTGAACCACAGGAGAAGCAGTTCCTTGCGGGACCTGGGAGTTTATTTGAGTGAAGTTAGAATCCCTTAGAATTAGAAATCCTTTTCCCTTGTATATATTTAAATAAATAGTTTATTTTTCATAAAGAAGAGTCTCTTTAGCATTCCTTGCGCCTGGTCCTGAAGGGAAGTTCATCTTTGAGCTTCACTTCATTTACCACTGAAGATACTTTGATAACGTCTATCAAAAGTATCTGGCAACAATTTCGAATCTTTATTTTCTAGTTCGTTGTCCTTTATTTGGGTGCTTGTCTATATTATTTTTACAATCCCCCATCCTTTTTTAAATATTTCCCCTCCCTCCTCCCTCCTCACACCATAGAATGCATCATCTAGCAAAACATAAATTATGTCTTTCATATTTCTACTTCTCAGTTCATTCTCTAGAAGTAAACATTCACAATTCTTTTAATATTCACTCTGTAGCTATACATAATGTTCTCTTGGTTCTACTTGTTTCATTCTTCATTAGCTCAATGTAGTTTTTTCCAAGTTTTTAAAAAATTAATCTCAAAACTTTTTTTTCCTTTCTTAAGTTTTTTGGTTAAGATTTCCTTTCATGAAAAGATCAATAAGGGGGAAATTTAAGTGATTACACGTGTAAAATCTATTTAAGATTGCTTACCATCTCAATGGAGGGGAGGAGGGAGAAAGAGAGAATTTGATAATCAATTCTTTTTAAAATGTTGGAAACTGTTTAAAATGTAATTGAGCAAAGATTGAATTAAGTTAAAAAATTAATTTGCTCATCATTTCTAATAGCATGGTAATATTCCATTCCATTCATTCATATACTACGATTTGATTAACCATTCCCCAATTGATGGATATCCCCTCGATTTCCAGTTCCTTGCCACTCTCCATTCTCTTATAAAATCCATCTCTCATACTGTCATTCATTTATTACCTACTCTGATTGTTTGATTCCATAGCTCAGATGCTTTTGTTGGTTCTCGATTTCCTATAGAATGATGCTCCTATTCCTTAACTAGAAAGAAATTCAAGGTTCTTGACAATATCATTTGCAACCTTTCTGCTGTTTTTCCTATTAGCTTTTACCTTCTGTTCTTGTCAAACTGGACAGTTCAGAGCTCTTTCCCTCTCTGCAGTTTTACCCATGTGATTGAGCTCTTCTCTGCCTATTTACATCCTACTCATCTTTCAAGACTCAGCCCAGATGTCACATTCATGAAAGTCTCTGATTTCCTCACTCTCAGACTTTTAGTTACTTATAAATTTGATTTATGTCTACAAAATTTTACTAATCAGGCAAATTATTCTTTATTATAATTGTATTCCTTATAACCTTGGGAAATTTTTATTCCAAAATCCCATATTCCAAAATTGATTTATTTTGGTCTTGTGTGACCGTGTCACATCTTACTAGAGAGGTAATAATTTGGCTTTTCTATTCATCCACTGTTGGTAGCCACATTATTTTCAGCAAGGTCACAATTGAATGTATTGGGCTACTTTGTGCCTACTTGTTTAAGGTTTTTTTTTATTTTGTTGGTTGTTTCTAGGTCCTTTATATTTTCTCAACAAGCTTATATAGCTCCCAGTTCATTAAAAAGATTAAGCCATTTATATTCTGGCTAGCAACTAAAGAGACTTTTGTTGTTGTTGCCGTTTTCACTTAAGAGATGTGTGGTCCTTAGTTTATAAGCATTACTTCATGTATGACCATGTATTCCAGATGGAAGTGCTGCCATTTCAATAAGAAATTGAACTAAGTAATTAGCATGTTTATTATTAGCTAAGTAAACATACTTCTTGTTTATACAATCAGGCCTTCTAGTTGGCTTCTCCCATCTGGCTGTCTTATCTAGCAATCAAGTTAAAATAATCATTTATTGTGTCATTTGGCGTAGTGCCTTTCCAAATTTCAAAACTATCTCTTGTTGAGAGCCCCTGAATTGTTGCATATTAGCATTCAAGCCTAGTAGTGTTGGGAATGGCTAGTTAAAACTTGCAGTAGTTATTCTGGCTTGTTAATTTACTTTTTCAATAAGGATTTATGGAGAACATGCTTTATACAGGATGTTCTAGGCTCCGCAAAAAATGAGCATTAGTTTCTTTTTCTAATGAAGTAAAAGTAGCAGTGTTGGCATTTTTATTATTGGTAATATCTTCAGCCAAACCCAAGTCTCCCTGCTCCTTTCCTAATGCCCATACCACCTGCTTGTCTTTTTTCCCCCCACTTTGGTAGTTACTCATTACCCTTCCCCCACTGACTATTGGTACATATACCAACAGGAAAATGATCAAAATGAAAAAAAAGGTAAGAATGATTTTTTTTTTTAAACTGGAGAGCCAGAATTGCTATGTCAAGATCCATCATGTAGTACAAAATCCCAGTCCAGGAAGTTTGTTTGTTGAGATGTTAAAGCAGGGATGGTGTTATCCTACTTTACTGTTTTGTCAGGAGCTGGGATATAAGCAAGCACCTAATGTGAACTATTGCACTATGCTGAGAATTCTTTTTTTCTTCTTCCCCCTGATTCTCCTGTACTGAATGAGAATCCATAAGTCGTTATCACTGCCCTCCCCAGTGCTGTGATGCCACATCATAGTCTCTTCTAGTCCATTGTTGCTTGGCAGGAGAACCATCCACAGCCATAGCCTTAAGGACTACAATTGCCATTGACTTACAATCTTCTTAAGATTCTGAGGATGTAATATCTCAGATGGTAAACAAGACATGTAGAGTCAGGATAGGGACTCAGTGATGGGTCTCTCAGGTAACAGAATGGAGAAATCTCATTTATTACAAATGTACCTAAGACTTTTTTGTAGCATGAGGCAGAGCAGATTTAAAGATAAAAAGGACCTAATTCAAATCACTCATTTTTATAGATAAATGAGATTAAACTCTTGGCAAAATTATCCTTATCCTTATCATTTATTTCCAATTACAATTTTACTCTTTTTGACAACATGAGTGTTTCATACTAAAGATTCCTCCATCTTGTGTCATTTATTGAGTGGTTATTAGCTTCCCCTTTCTATATCACTAAATCTTTTTCAATGTATATCCTGTAGATACTAGTATACTAATGAAAAACAAATTGTACCCTTTCTTCGTACTTCCTCCATTGCTTTATAAAAGTAAAAATAGCAGCTTACAGTTTATATCTAATTACTTTAGTCTGGTGTAGTGGATAGAGATCTTGATTTGGAATAAGATTGAAGGTCAAGTCCTGTCTTTGACACTATCAATGTGATTGTGGGCAAATCTCTTAACCTGTGAGGGATCCTAGAATTACATAGAAATTACTGATTTGAATCAAAACTGGGTGTTTTCATACTGGGTATTTGTTTCCTACCCAGACTAAATCACAGGTCCAGGTCAGATGCTGCTTAAAAAATTCTCTAGTAGAAAAATGTGTTCATTAAGCTGAGAAAAGAACTTTGTACATGTATGCCCACCCAGACTTTATAAGTTTTATAACTTGTGTAGCAGTCATCTGCTTTTATTCTTATGTTCAATTGTTGATTATCAGAAGCATCAACTTTATTTTTTTAATACTGATTTCCCACTTATTTTGAAGTAATTTGATTTTTTTACACAAAAACAAGAGAGTAAGTGAAGCATTGAATCTGTGACCTCTTTTGGCTAATCAAGCCAGCTAATTGGGCTAGTATTTCTTCTTTTTAATTCCTTGAAACAGAATTATTAAGGAGGGACATTCTATTGGTTTGCCCTCATACACATTTGAAATGCCTGATTGCATACATGCATATATTCTTTAGCACAATGCTTGGATGTAGAATAAGATTCTTTTAGATTTGTTACTCAGAATTTTTTCTATTTAAATTTTAAACATTTGGGTGATGGAAAAATGCAGATCTGAGTCAGAATTGTCTATATTGGTATTGAGAGTAATTTAAAATGCTATATTTTGGTTGCACAAAAATGTATTGTTACGTATTATTTAACCCCTCTAGACCAGTTTCCTCATTTTTAAGTGATAGGGTTGAACTAGGTGAATTGTAAGATCTCTTCCAGATGTAAATCACGAATCCACTATCATGGAAATTAGGCTCTTTGCAGCCTTCCTTTGTTCCTTCTAGTATCAACATCCCCTTTTCAAAACAAAGTGACCATCAAGTATGGAAAATGCTGATAAAGCCACTTCACCCATGACATTTTATGGGCCAAAAAATATTGACATAGTAATGAGAAGAATAACAATAATTGTTAATGTTAGTTCTGTTGTTATTGGTTGTTGTTTTAACTTTTTTTCTCTACAAAAGCTTTTCCAAAGCATGTATTGAATACTATTTTGGGGAATCATTTATAGGGTCTTGCTGCTAATTGCTGGGCCTGTTCTTCTACCAGTTCAGAATGGGAAAAACCTCTATAAGGGGAAAAGCATTTAGTTACATGCTGAGTCATCAGTCTTTCAGCTTAAACATTGAGAAGGGCAGTATTATTAATTTGTAAAGATGCCCATATACATCAAATGGTTATTATGCAAGTTATTATGCTTTTGTAACTAGAAGGGAATATAAGAAAAAATAGCTGCCCTCAGAGTAAATTTATAATCTAGTTGGGGATCAATAGATTACAGACTTAAAAATATTTATAAAAAAGATTAAGAATTTCTAGTTGGGAAGAAGAATGTGAGCAAAAGTAATGAGGGCAAGAATGCATGCCAAATGTATTCTAGGGACACCAATGTGGCTGGAGCAAAATGTTTAATAAAGAAATGAGACAACAGGGTCATATTTTGGAGAAACTTTATTAAATAACCTTGGAACCAGTAACTAGTATTGATTCTAAGACAGAGTAAGGGTGAAAAAAAAGGTTTTTTTTAAGTGACAGTTTTTGAGATACCAGTTATGAAGAAGAGAACCTTAATTACGGACTAGATTGAGAGGAGAAGGGAATCAAATGACAAAAATTTGAATCTTGAGTGATTTTAAGAATGAAGATGCAGCTAGTTTTAAGGGGTAAGATCAGTTTGGTTATAAGTATGTCTTAAGAAAACTTTTTCTTTTGAATTTGCATTAGTATTCTTCATGCTAATATTCTTTAAAGCAATCTTATTTTTATTCTATACTTAAACAATAAAAAACCCACCTCTATATACATGGAAGAAATAAAAAAGTAGATTATATCTAAAACTGAATCTCATTTCATTTACCACTGGCTTTTTACAAAGCAGTTCCACAAGTTTTATTTAACAAAATTCCACAATTTATTTTTAAAATTGCTGCTTGTCCTTTCTTCCTTCTGAACTTGCTTCCTCTTTTCTGTGCATTTTGTAAAATGTTTCAATGACTTTTTGATACCACTACTACTAGCATTTTTGGAATAGAATCTCTTGATTTTGCTATATTTATTGCTAGGTGTTTTCATTTTGGGGTTTCCTTAAGAAAGTGATTGGTGAATTCTTTGTATTTCACTTGGCTGTCTGGATCAAATAATACTGGGTGGTTTTCTTTGATTTCTTGAACTATGGTGTCAGATTTTTTTGTTTAGAGATGGTTTTCCAAGAGGAAGATGATTCTTAAGTTATCTCTTTCGGTAGTTTTTGAATAAATTAGATCTGTAGGGGGTGGGGGGGTCAGTTACATCAAGTATTACTTTATGGCTAAAAATGGATAGGAATAATAATTGTATCTGATTATCATATAGTATAAATTATATAACAAAAATAAGCCAATTAAACTAGAAATTTAAGCTATTTGTCTCTTATTTATTTCCAAGTTCAAGTCAAGAGAGATAGTATACTTGGGTAGGCAATGGTAGAATGAGTATAATAAAGGTTTGAAACCATGGAGGAACTTACTTAACCAATGTCTCAATTTCCTTGTACTTCTTGTTTCATAGCAAAATTAAGTTCTTTAAAAGTAGGTGCTATGAAAAGTCAATTTTTTAAGAATATCTTGAATTAATACAGCATAGCAAAGTTAGTGTAGTACTTCATTTATTTCTTTATTTCTCATAGTAAATCTTTATGGTCAGGGCTGTGTAATCCATTTTACAGATGAGGAAATGGAGGCTCTCAGGTTATTTGCCCAACATTGCAAAACTATTAAGTGCCTTAGGATTAAAAAAAAAAAAAAAGTCTTCCTAGTTCCATTACTAACATTTTATCCACCATACCATGCTACTTACTGGGTAATTGCTTTAAAAAAACTTGCAATCTTTTCATGTTATACATACCACCACCACCCCCTTTCTTCTACTCAGAAAGTTGTCTCTTTTAAGTTGCAGTAAAAAAGAAAAAGGAAAAAAAAGAAGCAGTTCAAAATTAACCAACAACTGCCTTGGGCATTGTACACAATGATTTGCACCAATATTTCCTTAACTCTGTAAAGAAGAGAGAAAGATTGCCTTCTGTACCATGAGATAAAATTGTATTAAATCAAATCGGAGACAGTTTTAGGATAGACTGGTTTTATACAAAATGAAATTAGTAAGAAGCATACTCAAAATAAGTTTTTATTCCTGTTAATTAAATTGATATGTAAGATTTAGCTGGAAGTTTATTGAAATGTACTAGGGACAATAATTGGCATACTATATGTAATAATAAGCAATCTCCAGTTTATATTAAGGATATTTTATTAAAAGTATTGCTCATTACTTTTGCATGTGAGTAAACCTATCCTTTGTTAGATCTTCAGGTTTGTTTTTTGACTTTAGAATGATTTTTTCCTATCAGCAAACCATTTCTAGTGCCTACTTAGTTTGCATTTATAATTGTCTTATTAGATGCAAATAGATCTACACATATTTTCTAAAAGATTATGGAAACTACCACCACAAAATCAATGAAATTAAAAGTACACTGTTGCATAGAGCATATCATAAAAGTAGGATACAGGTTACTATTGTACTTTGACCTATAGTAACCTCAGTACCAACTAACAAAGTCTAGTGTGTTTTGTGCTGGCACCCTCTAGTGGTCATGTGACTTCACTTCAAAAATAATATGCTAGGATAAAGAATAAAGTTTCCCTTTAAACAAGCTTGATGGTGCATCAGTTCTATAAATTTAAAATGGAAATCTTTTGCTGCTATATATAGAATAAATATGTAGCACACACTTTATGCTAACTACAAATGTGAAGAGGAGCTATTTCCCAAGGGCAGCTTATGTAGCTATTTAAAATCAATAGGTCTCAGGGCAAATACTACTGTAGTCTCTCTTCTCATCCCACTTTCAAGTTAAAGCTAAAAAGTTCATTAACCTCTTAGAAAATCTCTTGGTCTTGCAAACTATTATTGTTTCCTCCTTTAAGTATAACAAAAATTATCTTTGTAGAAGAATGGATTTGAATCAGAGAGTAGTACTAGGTCCAAAAGGAGGAAATATTTATTCCAGTGATTGATTAAATCAGTGATCTCCTGAACTGGAGTTATTCTTCTAGTAGTACTATAGCCCTATCATGATTTTTACTGGGTGTGATTCTTGGCCCTGTTTTTTGTAGAGATTGAGGCCTTTTCTGTGTGTTCTTGATATTGCCTGGATAACACTAATTCCTAAATCTCAACTTTTCTAATTATACATAGTTCATTATATGTTTTATCCTATTCCTTATATGATTGAGGCATTTCTTCTCTGTGTGTGTGTGTGTGTGTGTGTGTGTGTGTGTGTGTTTTTTAACCCTTACCTTCTGTCTTAAAATCAATTCTGTGTATTGTTTCTAAGGCAGAAGAATGGTAAGGGTTAGGCAATAGGGATTAAGTGGCATGAGGATTGCACAGCTAGGAAGTGTTGTGTCTGAGACCAAATTTGAACCTAGGACCTCCTTTCTCTGTGTTCTCGATATTGCCTGAGTAACATTGTAATTCCTAAACGACCAACCTATCTCCTTTTCTAATTATACATAGTTCATTATATTTTTTATCCTATTCCTTGTATGCAATTCCTCATCCTGTATTAGGGTGGTATTGGGTGTGGGATTACGATAGTTAAAATTAGACCAGTATTAGGATGTTAACTATAGTTTGGGAAGGTCAACAGAATCCAATCCAGGAAACTCATGGTCTGGGACCAATATACAGATAACAAAACATAGTAACTGGGAGTGTATTTTATTAAAGTAGGAAATATTGAGAAGGTAAAGGGAAATCCTAACACTTGAGATTATTAACTAAAGTACCTCAAAATATAAAGCCTTCGCATGAAAGATCTTCTTAGAGTTAAGGTCCTACACTATCTCCCTGACATACTAAACTATAATCCTAGTCCCTATATACCTAGTCTTCCCTAACCCTCTTGGTATTATGGGAGATACTGGCAAATACCAGATCAGGCAGGGATCCAGGGACAGATCCTAAGCCCAGATGGACTTAGACCTTATCTTACAGACAGTTGCAGATGACACAGGACAGAGATAGCTTCCTTAGATCTTCTTCAGGACACACAGCACCAAACCAGCAACACAGCAGTAACACAGGATTGGGTCACACTCTCAGGACTTGGCATCCACACCCACCCTCCAGGATTAAATCCAGAGAGAGACAGAGAGCCTAACAAGTCCCTGCAGTTTTTTTCAGCTTACCCCCCCTTTCCAAGATTCCAGAATTCTCTCTTCTGCTAGTCTCCTGCCACTATGTTCTGCAAACCTAAACTCATCTTTTCCTTATAACAATTCACAAACAGGAACCATAGGGACTTTTTTTGAGACTTTTTGGGGTGAGGTAATAAAACCTACTAAAGCCTACTCTTGGCTGGCATAGCCTTCAAGAACTCAGGGTCACATTCATACTTCTAGAAGGCATTCCTCTATGAATAAGAATTTTGTGGAGGGGAAAAACATAATTACTTGGAGAAAGAAGGACTTATTCCTTATTATATGAGATTTATTAAATGGCTATATTCAAGATGACTTCTAAGATTCTTTCCATTGTTAAATCAGACTGAATTAAAGTATATTTCAAAATTTCCCAATGATCAATTGGTTGGTTGGTTGTTGTCCTTCATACTTGAAGAAAACCAAAATGGCATCACTATATACAGTGTGTTTTACTGGCTGATCACACCAATACAAGCTTGGAAGATTCTACAAGAGATCAGGCATAAATAGCTCATGTGAACATTTGGGATATATCTCTAAATTTGTGCATCTTTGGAGCTGTTATAATTCTGCTTTGCTTCCTTCTATGCAGATATGCCATGTGGGATGATCCTGTGCCAGTGTCTCTCATGTCTCAATATCAACACCACAGTTTTCTTCAGAGAGATCTTGAGAGTGACCTTAAATCATTTCTTATCTCCTTGTGGGTGCTTCCCTTTTGTGGATTCTCTTTAAAGTAGTCTTTTTGGCAAATGTATGATTAGCATTCAAACAAGGTGACCAGCCCATCAGAGTTGTGCTCTCTGCATTAGACTTTGAATTTTTTGCAGTTCAGCTTGAGAAACAACTTCAAGGTCCAATATCTTGCTACCCAGTACCTTGACAGGTGATCTTCAGAATCTTCCGAAGACAATTCAGATTGAAGTAATTCAATTTCCTGGCATGGTACTGTTATATTGTCCAGATTTCATAGGCATACAACAATGATGTTAACACAGTGGCTTTGTAGACCTTCAGTTTGGTCTCCAGTGTAATACCTTTTCTTTCTCATACTTTCCTTTAGAGCTGGTACAGTTGATAGAATGTGGGGCCTGGAACTAGGACAACTTATCTTCCTGCCTCAGACTCTGTTTGACCTAGGACAAGTCACTTAAATGGTTTGATAAGATCAAATTGTGAGATAATTTAAAGCCATATATTAAAGCCTTTGTGGTAGGCATGCCTCTAATGCCTTCACTGAATATTTATATCAAAGGAGATTAACTTTGTCCCAAAACATTAAGAATATGCAGTATGTTATCAGGGTATGGTGACTCATGTGTATTCAGGCACTACCAACTTTGAGAGGCTTAGAGTATATGTGATAAGCTTCTACTTGATTTCCCTGCCTTAGGTATCTCCCTGTTCCAACCCATTCTACTCCCTTTGGCTGCAGAAGAGATTTTCCTAAAGCAAAGTTCAGAAGATATTTTCCATTCCATCCATATCCTCAGTAAATAAGAGCCAAATAGAAAATTCTTGATTTGGCAGTAAATACCCTTAAGAACCTTCTTCCTACCTCTCTGATCTCCATGTAGTTTGTGATCCAGTTACACTGGCCTTTATGCTAGTTCTTTTTCTTTTTTTTTAATTTTTAATTTTTTAGAAAATTTTTCCATGGTTACATGATTCATGTTCTTTCTCTCTCCCCACCAGCCCCCAAAACCCCACCACCTTCTCCCCCCGCCCTTGCCGATGTGCAATTCCACTGGGTTTTACATGTGTCATTGATCAAGACCTATTTCCATATTATTGATAGTTGTACTGGGGTGATCATTTAGAGTCTACATCCCAAATCATATCCCCATCAACCCATGTGTTCAAGCAGTTGCTTTTCTTCTGTGTTTCTACTCCCACCGTTCTTTCTATGAATGTGGATAGTTTTCTTTCTCATAAGTCCCTCAGAAATATCCTGGATCCTTGCATTGCTGCTAGTAGAGAAGTTCATTACATTTGATTGTGCCACAGTGTATCGGTCTTTGTGTACAATGTTCTCCTGGTTCTGCTCCTTTCACTCTGCATCAGTTCCTGGAGGTCTTCAATCATGCTAGTTCTTGAACTTGATACTCTTTCCTGAATCTATATCTTTTTTTATTTTTAAACCCTTAACTTCTGTGTAATGGCTCATAAGTAGAAGAGTGGTGTAAGGGTGGGCAGTGGGGGTCAACTGACTTGCCCAGGGTCACACAGCTTGGGAAGTATCTGAGGCTAGATTTGAACCTAGGACCTCCCGTCGCTAGGCCTGACTCTCAATCCACTGAGCTACCCAGCTGCCCCCCTGAATCTATACCTTTTCATTGATTCTTGCATACTTGAAATTCTCTTCTTCTTCATCTCTGCCTTATAGAGGCCGCTTTCAAAACTTATTATTAGCATAAATTCTACTTGCAAGCGGTCTTTACTCTCCCCTCTCCCCCCAGTTGTTTCTTCCATTAGAATGTGTTAGAAGTTAAATCTCTACTCTAAAGGCATATTGTAGCCAAGGGATTAGGGATTTCAACTTTATTTTTATGGCTATGTCAAAACTTTATGACTATCATAAAATTCTGTTTAATCATTCAAATGATCATGCCTTAATGCAAAATTTGCTTTCTGTAACAATTTTCAAAATGTTTTCTGTAACAGTTGGGTACCAAAATAATTTGTTTTAATTTGATTTGCTGGTCTGTAAAAGTATTACCTTACTCTAAGAACAAAATAAAATAGGATTTGATTCTACTTAGTGTTAATTAAATATAAATTATGTTTAAATTTAGTGAAATGAAAATCAAATTGTATTGCCTTATAGATGAGGAAGTTACATTTTTATTACATATAGCCATTCAGCTTTTACTATTGATTTCTTGGTGAATTACTAGAATATGTATTACTAGAATGGTATGAGTATATATTTCTCATGTTTCTTATACTATATGCTGAAACTCTTTCTCAATAACATTGCTTCTACTTTATTCTCTTTTAAATTTTGTTTTGAGCCATTGATGTTATAGGGATATTGCATAAAGATGAAAAAGAAGAGTCTCAAGGAGCTACATTCATACAGATTGAAAAGATCAATATACTAGAAAACAGTGTGATTTTAGGGATAAAAGTGATCCAAATAGAGTCTGAGAGAATTTGTGAAAGGAGAAAACAGTTGGGGCCAAGGAGGCTTTAGAAATGAGAAGGAAGCTAACTTTAAGTTGAACCTTAAAGGAAGAGAATGATTTTAAAAGATAAGTAACTGGGGAGTGCAGTCTTACTTGGAAGTTGATTTGGAATGGAGTCAGGAGAGAACAGGATAGAGAATGGAACATATCTTGGGTGTGTTTTTTTGTTTGTTTTTTGTTTTTTTAATTTTTTCCCATGGTTACATGATTCTTGTTGTCTCCCCTTTTTTTCCTCTCTCCTCCTGGAGTTGACAAGCAGTTTCACTGGGTTATACATATATTATCACTCAAAACATATTTCCATATTATTCATTTTTGTAATAATTCTTGTAAAACAAACCCCCCAATCATCTACCCATAAAAACCAATGATAAATCATTTGTTTTCTTTGGGATTTCTATTCCCACAGTTCTTTCTCTAGGTGTGAATTGCATTCTTTCTCATAAGGTCCTCAGAATTGTCCTGGATCATTGCATTGCTATTAGTAGAAAAGTCTATTACATTTGATTGTCCCACAGTGTTTCAGTTACTGTGTATAATGTACTCCTGGTACTGCTTATTTTACTCTGCATCAGTTCAGGTAGGTCTTTCTAATGGAACATATGTTGTAAACAGTTTGTTATTGTTAGTCATTTAGTTGTATCTGATTTTATGACCCTGTGGACCATACCATCGTGAAGGTTTTCTTGGTAAAGATACTGGAATGGTTTGCCATTTCCTTCTCCGGTGGATTAAGGCAAACAGAGGCTGTTAGTTGTTCAGGGTCTTCCTGAAAGACCCAACCTTATATCCACTGAGGCACAGATCTCAGATCCTAATTCTTAATACAGCACTCTCTCTATTAGGCCATGTTGCCTTAAATCAGAAGCTCTCTTAAAATTTTGCTTTTAAAAAATGATCTTCATAGAAACCTTTTTTTCTGGTTCTGCATACTTGCCTTTTCTACAGAGCCTACTAAAGTAGTGTGTCCAAAAGATACTATAAGTCATTCTCCCCGTGTTACAGTTTTAATGAATTCTTGTTTAGTCTGACTAGATCTTATCTTGCTTATTCTCTCAGTCTAGGCATTTAGATTCCTATGAGTATTCACCTCTTGGGAAAATCATTTAATTCCCCTATGTCTTAGTTTCTTCATGTAGGACTTCAGCTAGATCAACTCCTGAATGAAGAATTGTTCCAGTTCTTTTTCAGTCAGTGATTGAAATATTTTGACACAGAAGCCAGACATCTTTATATCATGAATACTTTCTTTGCAAAAAGAACTGGTAGAAAACAAATAATTGAGCACAAAACAACAGTTCAAATAGTAAAATAGTTTTAAAATTAGCTATTTTTAAAAATTAGCAGTCATTTTCTTTCCCTCTCCCTCTTCCCTATCCCAAACCCCCTTTGAAAAACAAAAACTTGTGACAAATATGCATAATGAAGAAAAATATTTCCATATTGCCAATGTCTAAAAATTTTATATCTCTTTATATTGAGTCCATGACCTCTATTTTGGATGTTATGTAGCCTATTTCTTCATTGGTCCTCCAAAATTCAGGTTGGTTATTGCCTTGATCAACATTTTTAAGTCTTTTTGAGTAGTTAATTTTTATAGTGTTGTATTTCTTTTTCTGCTCACCTTCCTATATATCACTTCAGATGAGTCTTTGAATATATTTTAACAGACAGAAATAGTCTTGTTACTGATATAAAATTATCTGAGTCAGCAGTCTCTTGACAGTCAGAATACTGATTTGTCAGGTCAAAGATCAGAATTTGGTGTTTTTAGGGGGTTACTTTTTTTTTTTTTAAGGCAAGAAGGAAAAAAACATAATTCGAAAAACACATGATGTACATTTCAACAACTTAATCCTGAACCAAACAAGTAATTGGCAGTGAAAAATGAGGCATGTAAAATAGAAATTATACCAGCACTGATTACAGTAATTTTTACCAATGTTGATTTTGGTGGCTAGGTGGTATGGTAGATGAGAGTGATGTACTTGAAGTCCAGAAGACTTAAGTGTTCTGATCCTGCCTTAGACACCTACTAGCTATATCTAAGCTAACTACTTAACTCAGGGCAACTTAATTAACTGTTCTCAGCCTCAATTTCCTTAACTGTAAAATGAGAGTAATAATAACATCTACTTCCCTGAGTTCTGAGGACCAAATGAGATGGCATATGTAAAGAACTGTATAAAAATATCTATAATAATAATTATTCTTATGCACATCTGTTGGTTCTTTAAGCTCAAAAGATCGTAGAAAGTACCTTTGTCACTAACTGTACGAATGACTTGGAAAGAAATAATAGCCAAAGGCAAAAACACTAGTTTAGAAAATAAATTCATTAGCAAAATATTCTAGAGAATGATGTTCAGTTTTGAGCGGTATCATCCCATAAAGCATTAGTGATCTTTTGCTAAATCAGTAAACTTTTTCTCAGTTTTCTTAGCTTCTCTGCAGGTTTGACATTGTTGACTGCACCCACCTTCTGATTTCTTTCTTCACCTTGAGTTTTCCTGACACTGCTCTTTCATGATTCTCTTCCTATCCATCTGATCAATCCTTAACTTCTTTTATGGAATTCTCTATTCAAACATATATCACCCACAATGTGTGGATATACTCCAAAACTATGCTCTGGTTCTTTTTTCTTTTTTTATTCTCTCATTTTCTTCATTTTACACCAGCTATTCTGTTTAGTTTCAACTCCATCATCATTTTTGTTAAGAAATTCTTTTTATGCTAAAAACCATTAAGATATGACCCTTTTTGTGGAAATGCATTATCTAAGTATTTAGCAATAATGAAAAGAATCAGTTACAGACAATATTAATCAACAAGTATTTATGAGCTAAGTACCTGCTGAGTACCAGTCACTACTTAGGCATTGGATATAGAAATACAAATAATTAAACGATCCCTCTCTTGGGAGTGAGTTTGCATTATAATGTTGAAGACAAGTATATATAAAAATATATGCTGCAGAAACACAAGGTTAATAAATATAAATATATAACAGGTTAGTTTGTAAGAGAGAATACTTGCATTTGGGAAGGATCAGGAAATGCTTAATGTAAAACAGGGTACCTGATTTGCATCTTACATGAAGAAGGAAATTCTTCTAGGCCTAGTGAATCATAGGTTATCTGGAATCAGAATGACCAGTGCAGTATTTGGAGATAGGAAATGGTGTGTACTATGTGGGAAACAGAAAGAGTGATAGAGGGATTAGTAGTATCTGATAAGAGTTTCTTAAAGATGGAGGAAACTTAGGTTATGTTTATAGGAAGCAGAAAAAGGCCCCATAGTTTGGGAAATCTTGAAGATAAGAGAGAAATGAGGATGTCTGAGGGAAATCTACTGGAAAAGATGGGAGGGAATGAGATCAAAAGTGCAGGGGGCAGCTGGGTAGCTCAGTGGAGTGAGAGTCAGGCCTAGAGACAGGAGGTCCTAGGTTCAAACCCGGCCTCAGCCACTTCCCAGCTGTGTGACCCTGGACAAGTCACTTGACCCCCATTGCCCACCCTTACCAATCTTCCACCTATGAGACAATACACTGAAGTACAAGGGTTTAAAAAAAAAAAAAGTGCAAGGAAAGCCTCCCGCACATTAAGTGTACCCTTTCTGGCAAATTTGTAGGAGGGATATATATACTAGAATTGTGTGTAAGGGAGACAAGCATAGATGAATTGTGACTTCCAAACCAATGAGATCACAGATCTGGTTAAGTGTTGAGGTGTTGAGTGTTTGAATAGTAAAATGAAATCAAATTCTTTGATACTATTATTAAATTATCCAATTTATAATTTAAAACTTTTTATTAGACCATTTAAAAAAGTTTTGGGGTTTTTGTTTTGCTTTTGAGTATTTGAATAAATAATATCCTACCCTTTTCTTTAAAGCATTCAAAGATATTAAATAATGTCATGAAGATTGCGGTAGTGTCTTAAATTATTAGCTCTTGCTTAAAATTGCTTGACCAGTAAACTAATTCTGTATTTTAATAAAAATTCATTTTGTTTCTATTAGAAAATGTATTAATAATTTTTTTCTTTTTAGACGGAATCCGGTTATGGATCAGAATCAAGCTTACGCCGACATGGCTCAATGGTATCACTTGTATCCGGAGCAAGTGGTTATTCAGCAACATCCACTTCATCATTTAAGGTTAGTTATTACAAATGATTCAAAAGAGTACAAACATACATGAAAAAGAAAGGTTTTGAAGCTTAACCTTGGGAATAGAGCCTCTAATTCATTTCTATTTCATGTCAAGGTGAGGAGAATCAACACAATTATTGATATTTGGCTTCTAAATAATTTGAAAATATTAAATTTGATGTTGAGTAAGTATAGAGCACACTTAATTGAAAGAAGAGATACTATTGATGTAACATTGTTTTTCAAGGTTAAATGATTCAGAATATGGCCACAAATATTATAAAACATTATTCTTCTTTCTCTTACCCTTCCTCTCAAAAAAAAATCCATATATACCCAGTAGGTAAAAATAATTATAATTTTTTTATTATTTTAAGTTAATTTTTATTAATGAAAATTTTTAATTTAAATGATTATTTATGATTAACAATAATTCTATTGGGATAATAAATTATTAATCTATTTTAATTATATTTTATATTTAAAAATAATAATATGTTATTACAAATTACTATTAAATTTAAAATATTAAATTTGTTTTTATTTTAAAGGCATTTTAAAACATGATGAAAAGGCTGACATCAGAAGAATGCAGATTATAATTTCTAAAGATAGTATAAACTATTTTCAGGTATAATTTCCTTGTGGCCTTTTAAAAGCAGTTTTATAAATAGCTCTCAAAAGGTCACTCACTCAATATCCTCAGATAAATTTCTTGTTCTTAGAATCAATATCTGGTACCAGAGCCAACACTTAATTGCTAGAGAATTGAGTTGGTGGTATGAAGGTTAATGCTAATGTCATAACAAATATACATTTAAAATAAATTATGAATTTTATAAGAAGCATATGTTTGTGGTCTTAAATTTAGTTGCAGGAATACTGGCAGAAGTTGCATAAGTGGATTTATCAGAGATTAGTAAATCATAAATGAGATTCTTTTGGCAGTAGTAACTTCTATGAATATATAAAGGTTGTTTGATTTCTCTATCTCATTTCTAACTTGCAAGATGATTCATCTTGTTACATTTAGTGGCTGAAAGAAGAGCCATATTAACCATTATTTCTCATTCCAACGTGGTAGGAAGTCCGATTATAAAAAACAATGGCATCACATTTTAAACTGAAATATTTTAATATTTTTATTAAAAGTAATGTAGAAAAATCAGACTATAAGAACTTGAGGAAAACTTGTTTTCCAGTTAAATAAAAGGTTAGAATCTATTTTAGGTGCCTATTTTCAGGGTTGTAGCTTAAGAATTATAAGGAGCCATAGAATTAAACTGCCCCAACCCCATTAGACCTGAAGCACTGGAGGCCCAAGGAGATTAAAAGTCTCTTCTCCCAACATAATAACTTCCCAGACTATCTCCTATATATTCCTATAATTTCACCTTAAGAAATAACCAACTTCACAAATATGACTATTGGAACTATGATGTTGACCTGGAAAATAACCGTGTAATTTTCTTACTTAAAACATGGTAATATGAGGTATCACATGAAAAAAGAATCATTATTCATCTGAGTTTTAAAGAATGTTCTAGCATGCAAGGATTCATTTCTTTTAAAAAAAAAATATCCTGTGTACTTTGAAGTAAGAATTCATTTCTCTAAACCTACCTTGCAGGCTAGTAGAATGACTCAAAAAGCCACAAATTAACATTATATAGTATTGTATTTTTGTTTCCACGGGGAATTGGTGAAGGTGTGTATGTATTTTTTCCTCTGATCTACACACACATTAGGTTTTTCCTCTAAGCTACTACTTTGGCCAGAGACTGGCTTTGGAGTCAAAAGACTGAGCTTGAGCGACAGCCCCTGTGTGGTCTTGGGAATATTACTTCATCTCTCTAGGCCTCAGTTTTATCATTTTGAAATGACAAAGTTGGACTTAATGACCACTTAAGTTTGCTACTCAAGGTCTGTGATCCTTACTTTTTGATCATTTTTATATATATATATGTTACATATATATATATCACCATCTTATTTAAAATACGAAAAAATGGGTAGCAGTGGATTGAGAGCCAGGCCTAGAGATAGGATGTCCTAGGTTCAAATCTGGCCTCAGACACTTCTTACCTGTGTGACCCTGGGCAAGTCACTTAACCTAACTTGCCTGGACCTTATCACTCTTCTGCCTTAGAATCAATACATAGTATTGGTTCTAAAGTAGAAGGGTAAGGGTTTTAAAAAATAAAATATAATACAAAGAAAATGTATTTCATGGTCCATGGCCTTTTGAGGAACTCTTAATAATTTGACGCAGATTTTTCTCTTTTTTGTATGTTCTCCCTAAACTGCTGTGTGTATTATTTTTATTGTAATTTTTTTTATCATTTACTATGTTAAATTGTTAGTATATATTTAACTTCATTCCAAATCTCAGTCCTTTTTCTATATAAAAAAAGGAATTTTGAAGTCAAAATGACATTTACCCTTCTCTTTTAAAATTGGGAACTAAATTATTTATATGTTCAGGGCTGATCAAGCTTTAAGCACTGATCAGTCATTTTCAAGCCTTCTCTTTATGGAATAAGAACTTGAAATGGACAACTCTACCTTTTTTAGGGGAAGACAGGTATTCCAAATATGGGAGGACAGCCTTTACAAAGGTATGAGGCAGGAGATGCACTGTTCTTTTGGAGGAACAATGGAATTGTCCATTTTGACTAAATGAAGAGTGTATGAAGGGAAATAATATAAAACCACATTGGAAAGATGGATTATATTTAGATTATGAAGGGCTTTAAGTGCTCAGTAAAGAATTCCATATTTTCTAAGCCAAGAGGAAGCCAATATGCTTTTTGAACCAGGGAAACAGAATAGTTAATTTTTTGCTTTACAGATATTTGGCTACTATGTGAGTGATAGATTGAGTTGTAGCCTTTTAATTGCGTGTTCTAACTGCATTAAGCCAGAGATGATGAGAGCTTGAACCTGAGTGTGTGGTCATGTAACTAAAGAGGAAGAAGAGATGCATATGAGAGATGCCATTTCTACCTACATAATATTTGACAACTGATTGGTTATGAGAATTAAGAGAATAAAGTCATGAATGACTGTAAATTTGGATGACTAGGTAAACTTGAGGAAATTGGGCAAGTAGGAAGAAAGAGGAGGCATGGGTTTGTGAGGGAAGAAAATGAGTTTGTGTTTAGGAATAGAGAGTTTTAGATGTACCTATGGGACATTTAAATGGAAATATTTAGCAGGCTATTTGAGTTAGATAATGTAGATTTGTAGGTTCTTGCTTCATGGAGAAACTTGAATCCTTAGGAACTGGTGAGATGACTGAGAGTTTAGAGAAAAAAGAAGCTTTGGGAACAGTGATGTCTGAGACTAGGACATGAATGAATATGATACAAGAGAGAATGAAAAATAGTACTCAGACCATTAGAATAACCAGAAAAGAATATTGTCAAGAAAATGGAGAAAGTATCCAGGAAGAAGAGATATGATCAAGAGTGACAGATAATGCAGAGTTCAAAAAGGATTTTAAAAATGAGAAAAGGTCTTAGAATTAAGTGAATAAGAAATCATTGTTAATGTAGGAGAAAGCAATTTTATTGAGTTGGTGAGATCAAAAGCCAGATTATAAGAGATGATTTGGATGTGAGAGATGAAATAAGAGTAGAATGTTTTTCTGTGAGTTTGGCTGTGAAAGAGAAGAGGCATATAGAAGGGCCAGGTTGAAAAAGAAACGAAGTAAAGAGGTTCCCCCACCCCTTTTTTTTGGTTCTGGTTTGGTATTTGTTTTGCTAAGGCAGGTCTTGGCATGTTAGGTAGCAGAGAAGGAATCAAATAGAGATGGAAAATGAGGGAGGATGATCAATAGAAAAACTCTGGCAAGAAACTGGAACTGAGGGCACAGTTATAAGGGTGGGTGGCTCTGATAAGAACAAAGACAACTTTTTCAGAGAAGAACAGACCAAAAGGTAGGATCATGAAAGTTGGCTAGAATAGGCATGACTACTTCATGTGGATTATTTTCTACTATTTCCCTTCCCCTTTGTCTTTTTTTTTTTTTTTCTCCAGAAGGGCCACAGTTTGCGTGAGAAATTGGCTGAAATGGAAACCTTTAGAGACATCCTTTGTAGACAAGTTGATACTCTACAGAAGTACTTTGATGCCTGTGCAGATGCAGTCTCCAAGGATGAACTTCAGAGGGATAAAGGTTAATTAGACAATTGCTGACCCCTATTTCTGCTTATAGCATGCATTGATTAAAAACCAGTTGCCCTAAAGAAAAGGGAAATTTCATTTCTAAGGTAATTGTCAAAATTAGGAGCTATAGCCACATTTATAACATAATTCCAAATAAGCCTTTTTTTTTTAGCAGCCTTATTTCATGATACGTTTCAGAGAAGTCATAAGACAAAGTTTTTCATTTACTTGATGTCAAAAGTTTAGCATTTATCCTTTTGGTAACAGTATACTTTATTGGTTTTTTTATTTTATTCCCATGAAGAACTAGAACAATGATGGCGAACTTATGGCATGGGTTGTAAAGATGGCATACAGAGCATATGGCCATCCCCCCAACCTCTCTATCCCCCACCCATCCCCAGAGTTCATTACTAGAAAGGCAGAGGGACCCTGGTAGAGCTGCTCCCTTCCCCCTCTCCACTGTGCCTGACAACATTTTTTTTCACATCTTCCGCCTTTCTGTTCAAGAGCCCAATGGGAGCACACCGGGGTAAGGTAAGCTGTTCACAGGTAGCAGAACTGGAGGGGAACAGAGCACTCAGGCCACTCCCCTCCCCTTCTCTACACTCGCTGAAGACATTACTCACTTTACCTGCCCCTCTTCCCAATAGCCCAGTGAGAGTGCTTCCCCCCTTCCCTGTCTGGGATAAGGTGGGTGGGACATGGCATGACATTCAGTCTCTGGTGGGGTGTGGAACTGGCACAGCACTTGGTCTAGGGGGTTGGGTGGGGATGGGACCTGATACTCCATCTCTAAAAGGTTCACCATCACTGGTCTAGAATTATTCTAGATAAGGGATAAAGAATCTTTTTTAGGGGCAGCTGGGTAGCTCAGTGGAGAGAACCAGGCCTAGAGATAGGAGATCCTGGGTTGAAACCTGGCCTCAGACACTTCCTAGCTGTGTGACCCTGGGCAAGTCACTTGACCCCCATTGCCTAGCCCTTACCACTCTTCTGCCTTGGAACCAATACACAGTATTGATTCCAAGATGGAAAGTAAGGGTTAAAAAAAAAAAAAAAAAAAAAAAAGGAATCTTTTTCAGTATCATGGGCCTATGACTTTTGGGGATAAGTTAATTTGTGCTGCTCAAATGAAAAGCAACTTAATATTTGTCTTTTTCTTTTAAGGAAATAGAAATTCATCTACTTTGTCAAATTATCTACCTTATTAATATGTTTCATTCTGACAAGCTGACAACTATTAATTAGAATGAGCTTTGGAATTAATTCATGTATGAGATATTAAATAATAGTAATTTCATTCTATATTAGTAGCTTTCCTGACATTTTCTTTCTTGTTCTTATGAAATTCTTTGCTGTATGTTCTAATTTTAAAGGCTTCGATTTTCTCTGAAGCAGCTATCCTTGAAATATGTCATATTTAATAGGCTTAAAATTGTAGTGTCTAAAATATATTCAGTTTTTCCCATGTTGGAAATAATTTATGACAAATGGTCTTTCATCCTCCCTACCCCCCAATAAAAAGTGAAATGTTTTTCCCTCAGATATATCCTTTCCTTAACCTTACTCTTCCCTCCAAGTAGGGATTTTACTAAGTGAGCATATAAGATTGATATGTCAATGTGGTAACTTTAAAATAATAATTAACAAATTTTAATAATAACCACTGAAATAGCAAGAAGTGATTCCATAGAGGGTACACGACCATGTTATATAAATAGAATTGAAAAATAGTGGTTGACATATTTTAAAACATGACTACATCTATTTTACCTTCAGGGAATCTAAATAACGTGAGTAGATTTTACGTACTTTTAATGCCATTATAAATAGTGAGAAGTGTTTCTCTTTTTTAGCATTGTGTGAGTAAAATTAGCCAGCCAGCTAGATCTAGTTTGTCATAAATTAGACTTTCTCTAAAAAAATTTTTATGTCTTCTTTTCCAATTACGTGTAAAAAGAATTACAATTCCAAAATCTCTCTCCCTGTCTCTCTCTCTCCTTCTTTGAGAATATAAACAATTTGATATAGATTATATATATGGCCAATCTTGTAAAACATTTCTGTACTGGCCATGTGGTGAAAGAAAACAGACATAAAGAAAGTAAATAAAGTCTTTGGTCTGCATTCAGACTTCATCGGTTCTTTCTCTATAGGTAGACAACATTTTCCATAAAAAATCTTTCAGAATTATCTTGGATCATTGTACTAGTGAGAATATAGCTAAGTCTTTCACAGATTATTACAATATTGCTGTTACTATGTACAGTATTCTCCTGGTTCTACTCACTTCATTGGTTGTCAGCCTATATACGTCTTTCCAGGTTTTTCTGAAACCATCCTGTTTGTTATATTTCTTAGAGCATAGTAGTATTCCATCACAGTCATATACCATGATACCATAATACACAATTTCTTTGTTAATCATATCAAAACTTATTCCTCCATTCTCCAATTGACAAAAAAACATCAATTTCAAGTTCTTTGTCACCACAAAAAGAGCTGCTTATAAATATTTTGTACATATAGGTCTTCCGCCCACCCCACCCCCTGTTTTTTTTTTTTTTTTTTAAATTTTAAACCCTTTACTTCTGTGTATTGACTTATAGGTGGAAGATTGGTAAGGGTAGGCAGTGGGGGTCAAGTGACTTGCCCAGGGTCCCACAGCTGGGAAGTGTCTGAGGCCGGATTTGAACCTAGGACCTCCTGTCTCTAGGCCTGGCTCTCAATCCACTGAGCCACCCAGCTTCCCCCTCCCCCCACCCCTTTTTAAAACAATCTTTTTGGGATATAGATCTAATAATGATATTGATGGGTCAAAGGTATACATACTTTAAAGCCCTTTGACTATATAAACTAGCCATTCTTGTGTAGTCTACAGATATCAGATTAGATATTGACTGATAATTCGTTTCAAAAACATTTTTGAATGACAAATACTATATAGATCCTGGGGTGAGGGGATATAAATAAGAATATAGTTTAGCCCTTGACCCTTGGAACTTGCAAGTTCTGTAAGGTAAATAATTCATGAGAGCCCATTTAGTTTTGGTATAAAGTATCAAGAATAAGCCAAGAAAGGAGGAAGTTATTTCTCAATAGGAGAAATCATCAAAAGAGTCATTAAATGTGTCACATTAGAACTAAACTTTGAAGGGTAGGAAGGATTTCAACAGAGGGACATGGGGCAATGGATAAGGAAAAATGGGGGAGCTAATACAACCTCGTTTCCTTTCCTTCTTCCTCATATTTTGAAATTCAGTTAAGGTATTAATTTATCTTCCAGCTATCTTAGATAAGAAACTATACTATACCGGGCTTGTAAAAGAGAGGAAAATTGCACTAGCCTTATTGGAACTCAATGTAGTGGGAGTGATGATCCTTATGTGCAATGAATAATCCTAGAAAGTAGAAGACAAAGTGTATAGGAAAGGTTAGACAGAGTGGCATAATAAGTTTATGGAGATTGAAATATAAAAGGTTTCATTGAAGAGTTAATGAAAAGGTAATGAAAGGCTTCAGTAGAGCTTTTAAAGGGAGGCCATTCCAGATCAATATAAATGCACACAGTGGGGTAGGGGTAAGGTTGGGAGATGGGGAACAGAACAAGATAGGAAAGCAGGAAGCCGTTCAGCTTTACCAAAATATAGAGGGATTTGAGTATGTAATAAAAGCTGGATGAATAAGTTGGGATCAGATTGTAGAGAGCTTCAAAATGCCAGTTTAAAGAGCTTTTATTTGACTTGATGTAGCTTATATGGATCCATTAAAATTTTTGTTTTGTTTTTGAGATTTTGCTCAGACTATACATTAGGAAAATTACCTTGGGCTATTGTGATTTGAAGTATTCTTTGTCACAGCAGTTATTCACAGCAAATAATACATAGAGCATTGAATATTTTATTTTTACAGATTTAGTCTTCCTCTAATTATTGCAAATAATCAAACCTCATTTTAGTTATAATTTTAGTTTTGAATTGAAATTAGTTGCAGAAAGAATTAAACATCTTTGATGTGCTTAGTTGTGAGAGATTTGGAATTAGACACAGTTCCTGATCTAAAAGAGAGAGGTTGGACACATGTATGTATTCATGCATACTCACACAGAAGCAGTGCAGATAGTTCTTGTTGTACATGTAAATAAATTATTCCAAAGATACCTAAGTAATATTATTATATCATGCAAATTTTACCCATGGATGTGGGTATAGGAGGGAGGGAGGGAGGCAGATAGTCTTGGAAGGAGGGGGCCAGCACTTGGTTCAAGGATATATGGAGGACCCAGAGAACAGGAAAAGGAACAAATGGAGGCCAGGGCTGACTATATGGGACCTGGCTGGGTCTGAGAAAAAGAACACTCAAAGGTAGACTTGAGGGGACCAGATATTTATAGATAGGAGTGGACGGGTAACAAATGGGGGCAGGGGTAGACATAGTAACCAAGCATGGAAGGAAAGAATACAGACGTGCAGAGTTGTAAAAGTGGACAGAGTGGTGCAAAGGTCTTTCTCAGTGCCAGAGATCTCAAGCCAAACCCCTCATTCATTGGTGGCAGTTTCTCTGTCTGTTCTGCTTTCACTTGGAGGAGTTTTTTTTTTTTTTTGGTGGGGTTGGGTTGGGAGGCCATGGAAATCTGAGCCAGGAAAGAAACCACAGTAGTAAAGTTAACTTCAGGTTGTTGTTGTTGTTTTTCAAAAATACCAATTTCCTTCGGAATTCTTTATGTAAGGTAATATTTTGCATAATTTGAATTTATATAAAGCAAGAACTGTCTGCATATAAAGATGAGACCATAGTCTATGTTTGTAATGTGTATATAAACAAAAATTCAGTTAGTCTGCCAAGGTAACAGTATTGATTTAATTTTATTACTTGTTAAAATGGAACTACCTTGCAGACTGAAATGGCAATTAAGAAAATACAGTCGGGCTAAGCAGTAGAACCAGATCAAGAACACAAAAGTACATTTCCGTACTGAAAGCATTATAAGCTAAAAAATGTTGAGGGATCAGTTTTTTCAGGATCTCTGAAAAACAGGAAACATACCAAATAATTGGGAAGAAACCATAATTGGAATCATTTCCAAAGAAGTTGTTGAGACAGCAATAATTATCCACCCATATTCTTTTTTTTTTTAAATTAAAAATTTTTTTAAACCCTAATATCTTTTATACATATTATTCTATATTAATTTTTTATTTGTTACAGGGCTAGGCAATGGGGGTTAAGTGACTTGCCCAGGGTAACACAGCTGGCACCCATATTCTTATTATCTTATTCTATATTCATATTATAAAAACCTTGAAAACAATCTCCACAGATTTTGTGCAAATACCCATAAAACTGTAAGGGACTTTGGAAGTCATGGAATCCACCCTCCTCCTTCCTCAGATGAGTACATTAAAACTCAAGGAAGTTAAGTGAATTGCCCACATTAGTAACACAGACAATAAATGCAGAATGTATCTACAAACAATGCTTGGAATCCAGAATTGATTATGATGATGAGAGTGTTACAAGTTAGGTATTTTCACTTTTTCTAATCCCAGATTGTTGCTTCACACACAACTCCATCTTTAACAACATTATTATCCTGATGATACTTATCTTGCTGCAAATCATAGACTTTTTGAACCTGCAAGAAATCAAAATTACTAGTTACCCAAAAGGTGGTAGAGATGTGCAAATTGAAGGTATGTGAGATGCAGCTCTTTATATAAAGATATATGTAGTAGCATATATAAAAATTGGTGTGAGGGGGCCATAGATGGACAGTTCAAGTACTATATTAGTACCTGTATTACTCCTGGAAGACAAATTGAATGGATTTGAGGAATGGCCCTTCATACTGCAGGTTATCTGAAAATAATGAAGAGCTCCTTAAGAAAAATAAAAAAATTGGAAGTGGGGGGCAGCTGGGTAGCTCAGTGGATTGAGAGCCAGGCCTAGAGACGGGAGGTCCTAGGTTCAAATCCAGCCTCAGACACTTCCCAGTTGTGTGACCCTGGGCAAGTCACTTGACCCCCATTGCCTACCCTTACCACTCTTCCACCTATAAGTCAATACACAAAAGTTAAGGCTTTAAAATAAAAAAAAAAGAAAAGAAAAATGGAAGTGGCACTTCATTGCGAAAAGAAGCAAAAAGGTGTCTGATGAGGCAGAAGAAAATCCTTCCCTAAAATAGAAGCTTGTGAATAGAAGAATGTCACTTAGAAGAACTATAAAACATCTGAAGCTAAAACAACACCCCATATCCCAAATCGTAGGTCTTTTAAAAGAGATAGCTGTATGTTTTTAGAAAGAAACATCTGCCTATCTTCGAAAGGAATGATAAAAGTCCACCAGTGCTTTCAGGTGAGAGATGATCCCATAAAGCTCAGAGGGAAAAGAATATTTGTTTGTGATTTCCTACGGAGGAGTTCTGAGACTGCTTTCTGTCAATTTAATTTCAGTAAAGAGGTATATTATTTTCCTGGGGTATGTATCTTAATATGTGACCAACAACTTCCAAATACTAGTCCAAATAGAAGACTGTAGTAAAATTTAGTGACTTATCTGGACATAAATAATCCAGCCAGTTTTAAAAACAACCAATCAACCTAGAAAGTCACTACCAAAGATGACAACATTTTACTAAAGAAACTGAAGTCTATAGAAGTATAAGTGGTTTTTTCATCACTGATTCTATCAAAGGCAATGTATGCAGAAAAGCAGAGCAGATTTAGGAACTAATCCGATTAAGAAAATGATATCTAAGAAAAAAGCTTTATATTTTTAGACCACAGTTTAAAATGTAGGATTGACAGCCTCTTGGCCAGGGATGCAACGAATCTAACAAGAGCTGGTAGGAATATATTTTGTTTTGAGTCTTGAAAACCTAATTAAAAGAAATCTAAGTTGAAAAGAGGGAGAAAATAACCCATCTACATCCACTAAATTAAATATTACAGAAAGAGATCATCATATAGGATGAAGAATAGTAGTTGAGATGGAATGTTCACAAGAAACAAAGTTAGAAATTAATGATAAAAAAAACAAAATAACTGCCTAGAATTACGAGATTGCATTAGAGACTAGAGAATAATAATGTTGAATAGCTAAATTAGGGTGAATTGATTGAAGTTTCTCATAGCAACAATTCTTTATATAATTTTTTTAGAGTTAAAAAAGTAATTGATTTCATTTGATCTCGCTGACAAACCTTTAAAATAGTTAAAATATTTTTATTCATATTTGATAGTTGGAAAAGGTTCAAAAACTACATAACTTGCCTGAGGCTACTCATAGTAACAGCCAGGATTATAATCTATATTGTCTGATTCTCAAATTATGGTATTTTTTTTTCAGCTCTCATCAATGCTGAGCTTGGGCTTAGTCCAAAAAATAATGGGCAATTATAGTTTCTTGTAGGAGTAGGGTGTTTATCTAGTATTTGTGATGCAACATGTATCCAAAAGAGAAGAAAATATAAACAAAGAAGTTACTAAAAATTAGCATAATAATATAGGCATCAGATGGTAAGGACTCAGAATTAAGAATGAAGAGATGTATAATAAGAGCTATGAGAATTCACAGGACTTTGAAAATAAAAAACAAGAATGAGCCAAAACTCATTCTAAGAAATAAAACCTCAGGGAAATGATAGTACATCTAGGAGATGTGAGGTGAAATGGGGTGAAGAAGGAGCTCTTGACTAATGGAACTTTTTTTTTTAAAACATGAAATGAGAGGCAAGGTTCTCAATTGAGAGAGTGAAAAGAAGGAGGAGCTATGGGATGTTTGAAAATCTGATGTGTGATGAGTGGATAGTGAATTGATTTGGGAAGTATAGCTATGACTAAGTAACATACATTTGTAGTGGATCCTGGACAACACAGTTCTATTGGGTTTTTTTCTTGCTTTTGTTCAACAGCATATGAATAAGATTAAAGACAATAGTGGTTTGAAATAATGTAAGGCTGAGGTCTGGTTATTTAAGATCAGCATAGAATTAGGGGGCAAAGGACTCCAGAAAAGAAGACAAAGTAGAATTGAAGTGGTTCACAAAAAGGTCTAGATGAAGAAAGGAGAGTATAGCCCATTCAAATTTGATGGCTTGGAATTTAAAGACTGAAGATTGTGATAAGGATGAAGAACAGGGTTTGTGGTGTGAGATAGAGGATGAGATGGAATGAAAACAGACTGTCATCAGATAAGAGAATTTCAGTTTGCCAGCATGAAAAGTGGCATTGTTGTCAATAAAGTTGGGGTGCTTTCTTAATCCTTGCTAACAAGGAGGGCTGTAAGGTGAATGAGGTGATAGGAGAGGAATGAAAGGGATGGCTGAGTTTAGGGAAGGAATGGACAAGGTGGTAAATTGGATGGCAAGGGAATAGGTGGGGTATTCAGGAGAGGCAGCTGAAACAGGCTAGACACTCAGTCTAGAGACAGAGGATTCTGGGGGAATAGGCTGAACCCTTCCAGGCTGGAAAGATATCTCTATAGACACAAGGAGTTGGGCCAGTCAGAAATGGTTTAAATCTGCCTTGAGGGCTTTTCTTGTCAGTTTCTCAAGTCCCTAGAGGGAGGAGTCCAAGGGCTTCTCCCTGTCAGTGAAACTGATGGCTGCAGGAGGAAGTCTCAGGCAATGACTTCCTCCCAAGATGGATGCCTCCAGTTCCCTCAGGAAATAAATAATTCCTTCCCTCTTCAACCCTTACCTAATCTTCAACACAGTGATTCACCAGAGGGTTTGAATAGGTAACAAGGGGATTTATTAATATTCAGGGTTTGTCAGAAAGGAGAGAGGGGTATAGGGTTTTCTTACAGTCCCTAGGGAGAAACTCAAGATGGGGGAGGGTCAAAGGAGTGGGTTAAACTGAGAGAGAGCCTGCTCTCCCAGCCAGGAAAGATTTGGCTGGTTTAAGGTAGAGTGTATACTAAATCAATAAAATAAGGGATAGTTTGTTTCAAGGATGTCCTACTTGTAGGGAAACTAAACCCACAAAGTCTAATCACTAAAACCCAAAAGCCACCCTTCCTCCCAGAAGCCCACAAGGAAACAGGAAAGGTAACAAGGGAATAATATGGAGAAGGTCAGAGAGAGGTCCAGAGAAATTAACTAGCTTCAAATTGTCCAGACAAAAGCACAGGCCTAGAGCAAAGCTAAAACCCAAAAGCCGAGCCTCAGTTAGAATCTCCACTCTCTTCAAGCCTCAGGTTCCAACTGAACTTCTGTCAGGATTCTAAGGCTTCTAACTGCCAGAAGTTTTCAGTTAACTTTTGCAAGGGCAAATGCTTTTGTTGCATCTTTGCATTACAACACTTTATGGCTTTGACCATCTCTGTTGCTGAGGTGGTTGGAGAAGGAGGCCATTTGAAATCATTCAACTGAGGAAATTATTCAACTTAGGGTGTTTGAGAGAGTCTCAGAATATGAGTTGAAGTCCCCTTGTATGAATGCAGGAGCCAGGGAGAAGAGATACTGAACTCATTAAAGAAAAGTGTCTTTGAGTTCTGTAGAGAAGAGCTGCCAGAATTTTGATGGGATGGTAAATATGTATTGAGTAAACCTCAAAGGAGGAGGAGTGGTTACTGAGTGATAGTAACAGAGGAATCAATAAAGTAGCAAATGAAAGACATTACAGGCACTTAAAGGTTTAAAACTACCTCTGTGGGAATTAAGTGATTAATATTAAATATGTACATGTATAATATAACTTCAATTAACTAATCATCTAACCATGTGTTATTGTTGGTTTGTTGGTTTTTTGGGGTTTTTTTTTGTGTTTTTTTTTTGGTTGGAAAACTTGCAAAGAAGAAATTGAAAATGAAACCTAAAAGAGTTAAGTCCACCTACTTATCAGAAACCTTTAAACAAAAAAGAAGGGAAAAACTAAAGTCATTTCTACAAATATATAATATAAAACTTGACATACATTCAGTTGTTTTTGTTCTTGAACTTAAGAGATGGAGATGAAGAGGATGTTAGGGTGGAAGTGTTTATCTCAATTGAATATACTTTTGCCAGAAGTTTAAAATCCTTAAAATAAACAAAAATGTTCATGCCTGCTTGTAAGCACAGGTACTTAAATTCTTTTTGATTGCAGGAAAACCTTTTTCTTCTCTGGAAAAGGTTAGTATAGTTCTTTTATAAGAAAATAACTCCATCTTGTGGGCGTTTGTAGGCTACTGATCCTGAAGAACATTTTTTCTTCATATTCCATGTTTGCAGCTATAAGATCCAACTCTGGAAAAAAGCCTTAGATGTCATACCTTCCAATCCCCTAATTTTACAGGCATTGAAACAGAAACTCTTACAAGGTTGGCAAGTAGTATTAAAGTACTACTGAGCATACATTCTCTGATTCTGAATCCATCAATCTTCACATTTCATCATGCTGCCTCCTGCTGTACCACACATAAAGAACATTGAAACTTCAGTTATCTAAGCAATTCCATTCTATAGATGTCAGGTTAACTAAAATGCTATTATAGCAAAATTAGCAAGCAGTGACAAAAGACAAGTTATCTTGCTGACAGGCCTACATGTTTAGTACATAAAGTCTACATTCAATTATAGGGCTTTCCATAGCACTCTTTAGACACAGAAAACATGTTCCTTCTTTCTCCATCTTGACTCTTTGGTGAACCATTTTAGCTACGTACCATCCTTTTGTCCTGTGTCCTTTTCTGCTCATATCACCAGTTGTGTGCTGCCAAATCTCATTGCCTTACGCTCACCATCTCCTGCCTTTTGTTTCTACATATGTGCTCTACTGTATTTCGGTGGAGAAAAATCCCTTTCTGACTGGGTCCATGACAGATTTTTTTATATACCCAACTGAACTAGGCAATCCTACATTTTAAGGGAAAAGATAAATTTAGTTTTGCCATGCTGAGTTTAAGATGTCTAATGGATGACCAGATTGAGATGATTGAAAGGAAGCTAGAGATACAAGTCTCTAGGGGTCAGAAGAGAGATTAGGGCTGGAAAAGATTGTAGAATGATCAGGTTAGAAATAATAATTAAATCCATAGGAACTGATAAGATCTCCAAGTGAATAAGTATAGATGGAAAAGTAGTAGTATAGACGGAAAAGAAAAGAGGGACAGGATGGAACTTGTGTAGGACACTTGTGGTTAGGTGGTGTGACCTGGATGAAGATCTAACAAAGGAGCCTGGGGAGAGAGTGGTCAGGTAGAAAGGCTGAGAACTAAGTTAGAACAGTGCCCAAAAAACCTAGAGAGAAGAAAATATCAAAGAGATTAGAGAGATTAGCAGCGTCAAAGGCTGCAGAAAAGATGAGAATGGAGGAAAGGCCATTGGATTTAGTAATTAAGAGATCACTGGTGTCTTGGAGAAAATAATTTAGGTAGAACGATGAGATCAGAAGCTGTATTGTATTACGAAGAGAATAAGAGGGATGGGGGTGGAGGTACTCTTTGTAGCTGGCTTTTTCAAGGAATTTTACCACAAAAGAGATAAGGGATGACAGCAGAGATTGGAAGATCAAATGAGTGGTTTTTCGAAGATAGGGGAGGCATAGATGTGTTTATAGGTAGTAGAGAAGCAGCTAGTAGACAGGCTAACCATGTCACCCTCATCTGCCACCACTACCCCTACTCAATAAATTTCATTGGCTTCCTGTCAACCTCCATGATCAAAGACAAAATCCTGTGTTTCACAGGCAAAGCCTTTAATAACTTATTCTTTCCCCATCCTTCTTTTCAGTTATTTTCTCCAATACATATTCTTCTATCCAGTGACCTGGCTTCCTGACTATTCACAAACATGAACTTCATCCCAGCTTAGGGCATTCTCTGGTTATCCCCTATGCCTAGAATGCTTTTCCTCCTCCACTCTTGACTACTGACCTCTTTGACTTTGTGTCCCTACTAAATAAATCTACAGAAAACCTTTCTCAAACCTTTTTTAATTCTAGTGCCTTCCCTATGTTAATTATTTCCTCTTTATCCTGTATAAAGCTTGTTTGTCCATATCTGTTTGCTTGTCTCCTTCATTCAATTTTCAGTTCCCTTTAATGGTAGAGACTGTCTTTTGCCCTTCTTTGTATCTCCAGCGCTTAACATAGTGCCTGGCATATGGTAAGAGCTTAATAAATGCCTAATGACTAACTGGTATAGGATTGTGATATAGTGAAGTTTGTGAAAGGTTATAGAATGAAAGAAATTGGAAATGTAAAGAGAGTATCTGATTGTGGAATCCATAGTCCAGGAAGGAGATCTGTATTTCCATACTGAAGATGTGAATATAGTATAAGATATTGTCACTGAGGTTGAGCATGTTTGAAGGGAGCAGAAGTAAAGAGGCAACAGGTAAGGAGACTGAGATCACAGAAAGAATGTTGATTTGGAGATAGAGCAGATTTTCATTAATGATTGTGTTTATAAATGGTGTAGAGTTAAGATAGAGAACAAAAGCCATCAAAGTATGAGCATTAATGAGAATTAATGAAAGTAGATATTGAAGTCAGCAGAGATGATGATTATATACTTAGTGGACAGGATCAACATAAGCCAGGTACCAAAATATTAGTCCTGTTGGGAGATAGAAATGTACCTTAACAGATAATACACAAGAGAAGTAATGATTTGTAGAGAGAATAGTATAGGGAGATAATATGCATTCCAAGTAACAAAAAATTGAAAAGGGGATAGTAGTTTAGTAGTTGGGAAAAGGCATTGGGGGATTAGAAGGCTTAATTAAGCCTTGTACCAGTAAATTTTTTTGATCAAATTAAGAATATGGAAAAAGGCAAAATATTCTTTCTAAAAAATTAAAACTTCTGAAATGAACAAATATTTATTAAAATCCCGTGTGCTTTTGTTATAAGTGGACAGCTCTCCTGATAAAATATAGGGAAGAGATGTTTTAAAAAATGAAGTTAATATAAAAAACAAGAACAATAAAAAATAATCTATAGCTTATATGCAGAGTATTGTGTTCGGTGCTAGGGTAGATGCAAAGTTTAGTTTTAAGATGTCATTTTTCTTTACATGGGCCACAGTCTAGGTATGGGGACCAGAGACTCAACCAGATAACTATTATATGAAATATTATTTAAGTGCATTCAGTAGGTAACATATATGCAGGGGGGACGGGACTAATAAAGTCTGATGAGAGGTTCTAAAAGAAATAAATCACCTGAGGCATGACAGGAAAGAAAGAATCAGGAAACTGATCAACCAGCATTCTTAAAGTACCTTCTAGATGCCAACATTGTGTTAGGTGTTAGAGATATAAACACACACAATAAATTCATCACAAAAATATTAGGTTCTCATGGGGGAAAAAACAAAGGCATACATAACTATATATATAGAATATTCATAAAGAGAACAAATACTAAGTAGCTAAATACTAAGCTAATTTGAGAGTAAGGATACTAAGAGTTGAGGGAATCAGAAAAGGCTTTTTGTACAAGGTAGTGCTTGAACTGAGACTTAAAAAAATAGTACTATGTGAGAAAGGACTATATTCTAGATATAGAAGGCCAGTGCAAAAGACTAATTTGAATGAGTTATAAACTGCTATGAGAGAAATGAGAAAGAAAAACCTATTAAGATTGCAAAAATCATTTAGGACAAGTTTATAAAGTGTTTTTAAAACTATAGAGAGACACCTATATTTTATCCTAAAGGCATTAGAAAAGCTAGAAATTGGTTAGGATGATATTGGAGTAATTCAGGAAGGGGTGATGAGAGCCAAACTAGCTTGATAAGTAGATGGGAATCATATATGAAAAACGCTGCAGAGGTAGAAGTAAGATTGGATATGTAGGATGAATGATGGTGAAGAGTAATAAATAATGCCAACATAATACATTTGGGAGAGTGGATGAAAGTGATGCTTTGACAGAAATAGAGAAGTTTGGAAGAGAAATGAGCTGTGGACTAAAGAATGTATTATTCACTAATTTAGACATCCTTGAAATAGGTAATTGATCCAAGAGAGAGACTGAGTCTGACTATTTAGATCTGGGAGTTTTCAGTTTATAGTAGATAAACATAGGAGCTGATGAATTCACCAACACAGAATGAAGAATAGCTGGCTTAGGACAGAGCCTTGGAGAAATCCCTATACTTAGAGGAGGCATCAACTGCATGGTAAATCCATGAAAAACACTAGAAAGGAACTACCGGACAATTTAGGAGAACCAGGAAGGCATAGGGTCATGAAACCCCAAAGAGAAGAGAGTGAATCCAGGAGGAGAATATGAGCAGATGCAGCAGGTAGGTTGAAAAGAATAAGGATTGGAGGCTTCTGGGTTGCTTAGTGGATTGAGAGCCAGGCCCAGAGACGGGAGGTCCTGGGTTCAAATCTGTGTGACCCTGGGTAGACCCATTGCCTGGCCCTTACTACTTTTATGCCTTAGAACCAATACACAGTATTGATTCTAAGATGGAAGGTAAGAGTTTAAAAAAAAAAAGAATGAGGATTGACAACTGATTATCAGATTTGCCTCTTAAGAAATCATTAATAATTTTGAGGAGAATAGTGTTAGACAAATGATCTCACTGAAAGCCAGATTACTAAGGTTGAAGAGTTAAGAGGAAAGAAGTGAAGATGACATTTTCAAGGTTTTTTGAGAAAGGGAGGAGGACAATAGCTTGAAAGTCTTACTATTTGTATATTACTACAAATTTTTATTATATATATTTCTTTTTACTATATATTATTATACTTACTGTAAGTGGCTTTTATCTCCTTTTATTTCTACCTGCCCACCCCCACCAGAAAGATGTATAAAATTTGGACATATGTGAAGGCAGTAGAGAAGGAACCAGTAGAATGATCTTTGAGGCAAAGAGTTAGAAATATAAAGTATTGGGCAAGGGGGACATCTCATTCTAAACATGAGGGATGGTGTGAGCAAAGGTATAAAAATGGAAGATGGAAGAATCAGATTAAGTCAACTCATTGAGTAGTAATACTTATATCTGTATGTCCATTTTAAGGTTTGGAAAGCACATTGTTACATATACTTCCTCTTCATGAAGCCCTCTTGGGGTTGGTGCTATCCTCATTTGACAGATGAAGGAATATATTCAGAAGGTTGTTGCTTGCCTATGGTCACATAGCTAGTAAATATCAGATGACCTATCCTCAAAGAGACCAGTTAGGGGAATGATATAATGGACCAGGCAAGAGGTAAGATAAGCTTGAGATGAGATGGTTGTGGTAGGAATGGAAAAGCAAGAAGAGATGTGAAATAAATTGCTGAGATAAAATGAGTTCATCCTCAAGCCCTGTGCATGCACATACATATACAGCAGCAACAACAATAATATAAGAAATTTTTGTTTTTAAGGGGCATATACATGGGCAAGGAGAAGCAGTTATTTTCTTGCCTCCTGCACACTATCATCAGCAAAGACATTTCCCTTCCCCACCTCATATACAAGCTTCCTTCTCTTTAAAAGAGTAACTGTTTCTTTTAATGAGAATGGTAGGGGTATAGTTGTTGTAGTGGGGGGGAAATCACCTAAAGCAGCATTCTCTGAGAACCCAGGATTTTTTGAGCTCTAGAATAAATAAATGCAATGGAATTTAGAGATTTAGAATGGAGTTTCATCTTAGGCAGAATGGAAATTCCCTATTGCACAGTATATGGAAATAGTATTATAAAAGTATTAAGAAGATTGAAAACCAGAGAAATGGTACAGTTTGGTCTAAGAGTTTGGGTAAAGATAGCAGAAATAAGAAGTTTTTGGCCAAGAATAAAAAGTTTGGAAGATAAATAAGGAAAATACCATTTTGGGTGATGGAACTGGGATGTTTTTAGCAATGTTTAGAAAGCAAATATTGAAAAAAATCTTGTCTACTGTAGAAAGGTTAGAGAGCAGTGGGGTAGACACATTAAGGAATGTACAGAGCAAGGAAGGACAGTAAAAATAGGGGAGCCAGGTGATTGAGGAGAATCCACTATAATATGTGTACACATATTCACCCTAGCCATCAATACAGGATTAGACACAAATATATGAAAAGAATATGACTTTGGATTGGAGCCTTTAAAAACTCATCCCTTCTCACCCTATAGAAGTCCAAATGATTGCACTTAACTGTAACTCAATTAACCAAATGATAATGAACAAAAGGAAATGGGTTTTCAAAAGGTAGACTAATTGGGAATTAGGACGTGACTCTTTATTAGATAAGAATTTACTATTTTAGTGTAGTTATTTATATTAAACATGTTCTCAAAGTCATTTCTGGCAGTTAGGAATAGATATATGCCAGATGATTACAGTATTCTATAAACCTAATATGTATTATTTCTTTTGTTTAGTGGTAGAAGATGATGAAGATGATTTTCCTACAACACGATCTGATGGAGAATTATTACATAATACTAATGGCAATAAAGAAAAGTGTAAGTACTGCAAATTTGTTAACATGAAACTTTTTTTCTTTGAAAAGCAACTTGAATAAAATATTTGGTGCTTCAGTTCATCAGGAAACAGACATTAAATGTTTACTATGTCAAGCACTGTGCTAGGTGCTGGAGATACATACAACAATGAAATAGTCTAACCCTCAAAGAGCTTACATTCTGTCAGGAAAGATGTACGTGTGTTAAGAAGTAAAAGACTAAGTTTAGTTTTTGGTTTGGTTTAGTACCATGATTTCAGAACTATAAGGAATTACTGTGATAAGAGAATATAATTCCAATTTTCCTTCCATTTCTCTTTTTTTGTCACTTTAATTTCTCTGGACATGTTTTGCTTCATCTGAAAAAATACAAATAATTATACTTTTTTACATGCCTGAAGGCAGAAGAATGGATAAATGATTATATGAAATCATTATATGAAATCTGTCTAGCACCAAGACATATGATAATATGTTGATCTTTACATACAACATTCAATAAACAACTACTGGTTGGATTAGCATACCTACTCTAAATTCACAAAACAAGCACATACTCAGATGCACCCCATTTAATATGGGAATCAATATTAATCAGTACCAGAAACTTCTAGACAAATCACATTGCCTGGGGCTATATTCCAAGCATTTATCCAGAACCTGAGGCTTAAAATGCCTCAGCCAAAAGTTGTGGCAACAACTTTACTTTCCTAAAGCCATCTTTTATCCATGAGTCACCCTAGGGCAAAATTTTTTAAAACAGAGGTGTGAGATTTTTGATAGCTATATTTAAATATTTCCTTTGTAATACCATGTGTTTATACATTTAAAAATATTCTCAGGTGTCTTATGTTTTACCAGACCGCCAGAGGAGTCAAAATCACACAAAAAAAATTTAAGAACTCCTCTCTTAATGATTTTACTGTTTCCTTACTGTTTCCCTACCTTAGACTTTCCTTGTTAGCAAAGTATAAAATTTATAATATTTCAAACAAAACCAATATAATTTCTTTTAAAAAAGGGGTTCTGCCCTCAGAATCCTTGATTTTCCAAAGTCATAAATAGGTTGGATTAGTTTTACTACATTTGATCTTAGTTGGAGGCCAAGAAGTGAAAAGTGAAGATATTCAAAACTTGCCATAGTTAAGAGTTTTTTGTCTGTTTTCTTATATTGATGTTTTTAGTCTTAAGTTCCATAGTTTTCTAGGTGTTTGAAAATTTTAAAATATTTTTGATGATTTTATATGGTCAGAATTTAGTTGGCAGATTTTTAACTTAAAATGGTTCTCTATTTACTCATTGCAAAATAATGTGGTCAAAATAGTCTCTCTCCCCTCATTTGTTTGTATTGGTTCTAAGACAGAGGAGCTGGAAGGGGTAGGCAGTGGGGCTTAAGTGACTTAGGATCTCCTGCCTCTGGGCCTGACTCTCAATCCACAAAGCCACCTAGCTGCCCCCTCTCCCCTCATTCTTCATGGCAACTGTATAGCAAAACATACATATATATCCTTTTCCCAAAGGAAATTAAAGCATTATCTTTCAAGAATATTTTTTTATCCTTAATTTCAACTCACTAGGAAAGATGCTGAGGAAAAAGTATTGACTGGGAGTTTGGTGTGAACTTCCTCCTGAAGTTATAAAATATAATAATGCAGAACATAAAATACTTGTGGAAGCTTAAAAATCAAAATAATTGAGTAAAGGAAAAATTGTGAAAGTTGAGAAGGGATATTATTTATCTTCAAAGTTTAGAGTAGTTAATTAACTCACAGTAATCAAGCAAACAATATCATTATAATTTTCTTTTGTCTCTAAATTAACTTCAAGGTGTGATTGCTATATGTTTAATAATTCATAAACCCTTTTGAAATTCTCTTCATTAAACATTTATTAAGAACCTGCTATACATGGAACCCTGCTAAGAATGCGAAAATATTGGTAGTTCAAATGACGTAGTCCTGACCTGTGTAGAGCTTATGTAATATACTTTGCTTCTGAAAGTGTAATTGCTTCTAAGAGGAAATATACCAAAATATCTCAAGAACACTTTCAAATACCATGCAAGTTCAGCAAGTGTTGATAGAGAAGTTTGATAGTGAGATTTGATATTTGGAATGCACAAAGTTTTAAAATCACTTGAATTCTTTATTTAATTCTTAAAACTAGTGGCATGAAAGCAATAAATTTAAGCATAATTCATTGTGGTAAAATAGATTCTATGTTTTAGAAGCCCTGAGTATCCATTTAAAACCTTCATATTACTTTATTTGATTCTATTGCTTCCTTTCATGAGATGCTTTTTTAGAAAAAATCCTGTCTTAAAACTTTAAGGTAGTTTTTGCCATAATTAGGTTCCACTGTAACCTGTTAGACTGTTCTTGTTAAAGTCTTTCTCCTCCCAAATCCCACATGATTCCCTGAGTGCAGATTATGCAGCACAGCCAGTAGATATCAGGAAATTAACCCCAGCAAAATAAAACTGGATGGATAGATCCCAGCCATGAACTTCTTTATTCACAACCTGTAGATGGTAAAGGGCAAAATGTTGCCTTTGGGGAAGAAAAATAACAGTCCCAGATCATCACTATACTACTGCTAACTCTCATAAAATTTTATGAAGATAATATTTTGGGGTAGAACTTTTTCTTCTTCAAAAGACTCTTGATGACTGAAGTATCTTTTTCAGTATTTCCACATGTGACACCCAAAGGAATTAATGGCATAGACTTTAAAGGGGAAGCAATAACATTTAAAGCAACAACTGCTGGAATACTTGCTACACTTTCTCATTGTATTGAACTCATGGTAAAACGTGAGGACAGCTGGCAAAAGAGACTGGATAAGGTAAGATTGTTTTTTCTCTTTCCTTGAAAGAAAATATTTCAAATTGTTTTAAATTCAGGGAAGTGTCTAGCAGACTCCTTATGGACACGTGGGAGACTTTGAGACTACATTACCCATGATTCCAATGCGTCTTAGGGCGTGGGGATGTCAAAGGTCCCCACGCAGGGGGCAGTTTAAATGAGAGGAGGGCCTAAAGAATGTCTCTTGATCTTCCTGAGGAGTGGCTGATGAGTGGGAAAGAGATGGGCTCCGGCGGTAAATTTAAAAGATAGGCACGGTCATATATATATTTTACCAACATGGCCTTGGCTTTAATTAAACTACTAATTTCTCTTATTATATCAGTCTTTATAATTTTTAATCGTAACAAAATCCAGTATAACTTGATAATTTGATTAAAATGATATTTAAGTTAAATGAAAGAACTTCTTGAGTTTGACTTAAGTAATAAATGGTGTTCTTTCTGTCAAGATTGTAAAAATAAAAATAATCGATTATACAAGAGGTTAAATAAAGATAAACTGTGGAAGAAACAAAAAAATTTAGTTTTGATGAAAGTTTTATGTTAGTCAATAAACATTTATCAAGAGCCTACTTCTGTATCAGGCACTGTACTAAGTGCTGGGAATACAAAGATAGGAAAGGACTAAACATTATCTAGCATCTACTTAGTGCCTGGCACCATGTTGAGCACTTTACAATTACTATCTCATTTAATCTTCACAATAATGCTAAGAAGTAGGTCCTATTATTATTTTAGAATCCAGGAAACTAAGGCAAAAAGTAGTTAAATGACTAGGCTAATAGGTGCCCAAGTCCAGATTTGAACTCAAATCTTCCTGATTCCAGGCCTAGAATTCCATCTGCTGTGCCAATAGATGCCTTGAGCTTATAGACTAATCAGAAAGACTGTATGTAAATAACTAAATACAAAAAAAAAAAACTTACATGCAGTACAAATAAGACATAATCAGCAGAGGGGATACTATAAAAATGAGGAATTAGGAAAGGCTTCTTGTAGAATTCTCTACTTAATTATAATAATAGTATTTAATAGTTAGTTGCCAGCTACTTATTATCTGTGAAGTATGATCTCTTGTGGAGAATAATAATAATAAAGACATTTTTTTAACTTGGTAAGGCATTTAAATTACACTTCTTTGGAATTAAATCCATTTGAGTCTGAACACTATATAGTACAAAACATTGCACACCATGGCCTAATACTTAGATTGTTAACTATATTAATATGGTTCATATGACTTTAAATGTTCCAACTTATAAATGCAAAATCTTAGTAGTAGTTAATATCTCTATCAGAATTCATAGTTAAGTCTTATTTCAGTTATCAATGTGATGATTACATTTGAGTATACTTTACTGGTTTTTATTGAACTTTTACTTTTGTGAATATTTTTATACTTTGGTTTAAAATGTGCTACTATTCCTTATGATGAATCTTCTATTTCTGATATGAAATATTGTTCATTGTATCATTGTACTGATAGTGAGATTTGGAATTTGATATTTGGCCTACACAAAGTTTTAAAATCACTTGAAGAATTCCTTATTTAAATCTTAAAACTAGTGACATGAAATCATTTTGTAAGCAATAAATTTAAGCATAATTCATTGTGGTAAATAGATTCTATGTTTTTAAAAGCATTGAATATTCATTTAAAACCTTCATATTAATTACTTTTATTTGGTTCTATTGCTTTTTTAAATTTTTTTTAGCCCTTACCTTCCATCTTGAAATCAATACTCTGTATTGATTCCAAGGCAGAAGAGTGGTAAGGGCTAAGCAATGGGTGACTTGCCCAGGATCACATAGCTAGGAACTATCTGAAGTCAGATTCAAACCCAGGACTTCCCATTTCTGGGCTTGGCTCTCAATCCACTGAGCCACCTAGTTGCCCCCTCTATTGCTTTTAAGAGATGCTTTTTATCTATTTTATTTTATTTTATTTTATTTTATTTATCTATTTATTTGTTTGTTTGTTTGTTTGTTTGTTTATTTATTTTTAGGCCCTTACCTTCAATCTTGGAGTCAATACTGTGTATTGGCTCTAAGGCAGAAGAGTGGTAAGGGCTAGGCAATGGGAGTTAAGTGACTTGCCTAGGGTCACACAGCTGGGAAGTGTCTGAGGTCAGATTTGAACCTAGGACCTCCCGTCTCTAGGCCTGGCTCTCAATCCACTGAGCCACCCAGCTGCCCCCAAGAGATGCTTTTTTTTTTTTCTTTAAATCTGGCTTAAAATTTTAAGTGGTTCTTACCATAATTAGGTTCCACTGTAAGCCATTAGCATGTTCTTGTTAAAGTCTTTTTCCTCCCACCTCCCACATGATTCCTTCAATACAGAGTATGCCAAACTCTCATAGGTTTATAATTCTTGTTTATTTTATTTCCAACCAGTGGTTTTATGAGTGTAGAAACTCCTCCGACCTAGCTTGAATTTATCTGCTTAGAGAATTTTCTAGGATGCTAAAAGGCTAAGTGACTTGCATCAAGTCATACAGTTGATGTGTGTCAGAGGCAGGATTCACACTTAAACCCAGATCTTAGTCATCTCACTGTTTTTGAGAAATATCTGAGTTGTCTTACTTGAACTCTTGGTGGTGGTGGACCTTGGATGAATAGGACTTTGTAACTCACTGATAAATTAGATTATATTTTTATTTCTGTAAGTATGATTATTCTAAACTTTTTTAAAGTTTTAAACTTTGCTTTTACGGTCTGTATTTTTATTACTTCCCCATTCTACCACCAGGTTAATCCTTTCCTTGAAGCAAAGAAAAACAAACAAAACTTAATACTGTGCCTGGCATATGCAAATATGTATATATAATTATAATGTGTTTTATCATTTCTTCCATATAAAAACTGATCATCGCAACTAATCTAGATTTGGCTACATTTTTAGTGTTTTTTTTTTTTGTTTGTTTGTTTTTAGTTTATATTGTTGTAGTTGAGTTTATTCTGATTCTGCTCTGTTATCTGCTCAAACAAGTCTCATTTTTCTCTGAATTACTCATTATTATTTATTTCTTTTAGGTTACTGATTTTTCTATTACTTTCATATACCACAATTTGTTAAGATGTTGCCTAATCAATAAACATCCACTTTATTATTTATTATTGTTCTTTGCTACTACAAAAAGTATGTATCTCTTCCATTGAATGATAAATATCATCAATGGCAAATGACAACTGTGGAGATGACACATGATTTTAAGGAATCTCTGTCTCTGTCTGTCTTGTCTATCTGTCTGTCTCTCTTTCCCCTCCCCCCTTCCCCTATCACTCTCCCTTTCTCTCCTCCCTCTCCCCTTCCTCCTTCAATTCATACTTCAAAATCATACATTCAGTTTGCCCAGATTGCTTCATTTCAACTTTTTGGCAGCCCTTCTTGAAATATATCTTGGCTACTATATCTTTACATTAGTCATAAAATTGTCTCTCCACATATCCATTAGGGAAAAAAATAGCAATATGCATTCTACAATCAGTAGAATGGTCTAAGAATATTTAAAACCTCCAGATTTTGTAATTTTAGCTGACTCAAAGATTGGCATGGTCTATGGTACTGCTATTTCTTTTATGTTCCTTCTTAGCTATAATGGACATTAGTAAATAGAAAAAACCTAGATAGCAACTTAAGTAACTATGTCTAGTTATACATAGGCCTCCTTTGTTCAGCTAAAGGCACAGATCAAAGGTGTGGTGCTAGTTGATTTTAAGTATTTTATCTAACTATAAATTGCTGAAACATACCTCATTGGTTAATAGTTCTTAACATGCTTTATTGTCAAAGTCTTTGAGATAGCCTATACAACTAGAAATCAAAAAATAAATTTCAAGAAAATGTTTTAAGCTTGAGGGAGACAAGATAAAAATAATGGATTAAAAATATGCCTTAGATTTTTAGGAATTACTTAAAGGTTAGCACTTTTTATAATTTTATAGTAAAATGTTAATGGTCTTATAAATCTAATGAATAACTTGCTAAAGGGAAAAATTACTTTAAAATTTCGTGCATTCTCTTTCATACTTGTTCCCTTTATTTGACACTGGGATGTAGGTATCATTTGTAAAATAAATGTCATTATCTCTTCTTATTTTAATACAGAAATAAGTAATACTTTTATTGCCAAATATAAATTATTATTTGGAATTAGTAGAGAATTTGAGTGATGGAATAGTTAGAAATTATTGTCTAGTAAGTTTAGTAGCAAGTCGAGTTGAATGTTCCAATAACTAAATGTAATATCAGGTCTTAATTGTGCTACATATGAAACAAAAGTTTAGAAATAAATACCAACAGAACTGTAAAATATATAATTTTTACTATTATATTAAAAGCTCATAATTTGGGAATAAATATTGGTAAAGGGAGTATACCCTTTTGGATTATTGAATATTTTCCAGAAATTATCATTTTTAATAAATATAGTTTTACAAAATAATTTTTTATTGCCAAGTTTTAGTACATTTAATCCATCTAGACCTCCTTTAATTACTAGTTACCATGATTTAAAGTAGTTGACCTAAGTTTGTCAAATATCCCTAATCAATTGTACTCTTGTTTACATAGCAAAGCCTTTTTTCATATTAATAAACCTGAGCCAAGGCTGAATTTAACCCGTTTGAATTTATAAGGTCACTAATCCAAACTTATTCTGCAGGCTACTAATTGTAAATGATAGGCCACACTTTTTGTCTTAGTTAAGAACAAAAAAGGCATAAGAATTGCCTTATTAGCTTTAAATTGCTACTTTCTCTAGGCTGTTATCATCAAGCACTCTGACAGTGGTACTAAAGGATATTATATAGAAGAGATTAAGGTCTTTCTTAAGATGGTAATATCTTAATTATATTCCTAATGTTCCATTAAAATAAATTATCATAATCTTATTGGAATGTGTTTATATTTTCATTTATAACCTTCTCTTGTGGAAATGAATATGCTTGCTGCCAGTTTTGTAAAGCAATACCTTTTTATTTGTCATAAGTCCAACAACTCTTGAAAGCTCCAAATAAGCCCTTCTTTTCATATCCTGTTATTTGGTGAGAAACTGCATGTTTAATCTGTTGTAAATTTGAGGCATAGTGTAATTTTTACTGCTCAGCCTTTTAAAAATGTTGTAGAAATGGTGTCCATTTATTAAAACCTAGCCATTAATGTATAGTGATTTTTAATGTTGATTTTGTTTTGTTTTTTAATTTTTAATACATCAAGTTGAGAAACTGAGAACATCAAGTATATCAAGTATACTATGTGCTTTCTCACCAAATAGGGCACAGCATTAGAGCTGATTACTAGGCACCTTTTTCAGTCTCAGAGAAGAGGCTTCTTAGATTTCAGTCCTCTCTTCCTTCTCTTTACAAAGGAGTAGTAAATAGGTACTATCAAGCTACTTAAATCGTCAGAACTTTAGTCTCTTTCATCAGTAATAAAATGAAAATGATATTTTTTCTACCTATTTCAGAGGCTCATTAGAATCAGATGATAATAGAGGTATGTATATAATATTTGTAAACTTGAATCTATAAACCCAAGATGATATCTTTATTTTGAAATTTTATTTAAATTAATTTTTTTAACCAATTACATGCAATAACAAATTTCTACCAAGTTTTCCTAAGTTATATAATCGAACTTATTTTCCTCCCTTTCCTTTCCTTCCCTTCCCTTCCCCCAACTGGTGCTGGCAGGCAATTTGACCTGGGTTATACATATATTTTCATGCAAAGTATATCTCTATATTATTCATTTTTGTGAGTAATCTTATAAAACCAAAGCCCCAAAACATAAACCCATATAAACAATTGAAAAATCATATTTTCACATGATGATATCTTTAAAGAAAGAAAAGTATTGCATGATACCTTGAGTCTGGCTTCTAACTAAAACTATCTCCCTTCTTTTGTTTTGTTTTGTTTTGTTTGTTTGAATTTTTAAGTTTATTTGGCTTATAAGTTTAAAAGCAGATGATTCTCCAGGTCATTGAAGCATATTTATCTCTATGTTTTGGATAAATGTTACCCTTTTGTGGCATGGACTCATTTTCCTGAATTCAAAACCTGCCTCAGACACTTACGAGCTGTATGAACCTGGGCAAGTTGCTTAACCCTCCTTGCCTTAGTCTCCTCATTTGTAAAAATGAACTGGAGAAGAAGATGGCAAACTACTCAAATATCTTTGCCCCCAAAAAACAAAATAGGGTCAGAAAGAATGGGACATGACTGAGACCATTAAACTCTCCATTCTCCTCTTTACGACTCAGTTTTGTTGGAAGAAGTCTTCACATGCTGGAAGTAGATAGCCCCCTAATTAACAAGGCCTGCCAGTCTCCCTCAGCCTGATTTAGCCCATCTGCCAAGATGGTTTTACCAAGCCATGACTCTGAAAATTCTACAGCTTCATGGAGCCACAGGTCAGAGTTGTCTGACAAGTGGGTACCAAAGGTAGATGAGCCCTACCACTAGTGGTTCTGGATCTTCCTGAACACCTCATATGTCCCCAAATTTTTCTAGCAATAAATAGACAGCATTGAATAGATTAGTCAATTTGGAATCCATGTTTGAATCCTAGCTTTATCATTTTTACCTGGCTTTATCTTATTTGAGTCATTTGTTTTCTGAATCTCAGTTATAAAATGAAATGGACTAGGTTATCTTTAAGGGTCCTCCTGATTCTTAATTGTCTTTTGAACTCAGCATCTCCCTATGTAGCACATTTTATTTCATTTTATTTTATTTTATTTTATTTTTTTATTAAGAAAATTTTTCCATGGTTACATGATTCACATTCTTTCCCTCCTCTCCTCCCATCCCCCTCCCATAGCTGATGCACAATTCAACTGGGTTTTACATTTGTCATTGATTAAGACCTATTTCCATATTATTGATATTTGCAATTAGGGTGATTCTTTAGAGTCTACATCCCCAATCAACTCATGTGATCAAGAAGTTGTTTTTCTTCTGTTTCTGCTCCCACAGTTCTTTCTCTGGATTTGGATCGCGTTCTTTCTCATAGCCCCCTCGGAAATATTTTGGACCATTGCATTGCTGCTAGTAGAGAAGTTCATTACATTCAATTTTACCACAGTGTATCAGTCTCTGTGTATAAGGTTCTCCTGGTTCTGCTCCTTTCACTCTGCATCAATTCCTGGAGGTCTTTCCAGTTCACATGGAATTCCTCCAGTTCATTATTCCTTTTAGCACAATAATATTCCGTCATCAACAGATACTACAATTTGTTCAGCCATTCCCCAATTGAAGGGCATCTCCTCATTTTCCAATTTTTTGCCACCACAAATAGCATGACTATAAATATTTGTATACAAGTCTTTTTCCTTATGATCTCTTTAGGGTAAAAAACCCAGCAAGGGTATGGCTGGATCAAAGGGCAGGCAGTCTTTTAAAGCCCTTTGGGCATAGTTCCAAACTGCCATCCAGAATGGTTGGGTCAATTCACAACACTACCAGCAATGCATTAATGTCCCTATTTTGCCACATCCCCTCCAACATTTATTACTTTACTTTGCTGTCATGTTAGCCAATCTGCTAGGTGTGAGGTGGTACCTCAGAGTTGTTTTGATTTGCATTTTCCCAATTATAAGAGATTTAGAACCCTTTTTCATGTGCTTATTGATAGTTTTGATTTCTCTATCTGAAAATTGGCTATTCATGTCCCTTGCCTGTTTATTAATTGGAAAATGACCTAAAGCCATCTCTTGCACATGCTCATGTTTTAATATCTATATAATTTAGGGTTTCATTCATTCTTGTTATCAGTAATCATCTAAAGCATTTTAGCCTCCTAAACCCAAAAAATTGTGTATCTCTTCCATTGTGACCTTTTCTTACAACTATAACTCCATATGTATTTGTCTCAACCCCTTTTACATTTAGTTCCTTTTCATTGTCTCTTATTATTTCATGCTTTTTGATTTTGTTTCCACAGCTAGATTATGACATCCTTCAGGGCAGGGATTACATTTTAGACTTAAGTCTCTAATGGAGTGTCCTGTGCATGGAAGAGCAAATGGCAAAATTGTTCTAATCTTATGGAACCCCTTAGGTCCACTAATAGGTATAAACTTCGACTCTTCATTTTATGTCCAGCATACAGTATTCCTTAGAGATGGTGTGATAGTATAAATTGTCATAACTAAAAAAATGTCACTCTAAAATATTTTGTGATAAGATTTCACTAACTAATTTGGCTAGATTGTTCTAGTTAACAAAAATCCCTTAGTATTTATTTCTTTAGAGCTAATTACTTCTACTCAAGTGGGGAAAGAAACTCTATATTGAAAATCAAATGAACTGATTTCTGGTTCCAGGCTTTGCCATATTCTAGTTGTATGACTTTGGTCAAATCACCAGTTCCCTGAACTTCAGTTTATTCATCTTTAAAAACAGAATATATAGTATTTGTATTATGTGCTTCAGAGTGATGATTGTAAGTTTTTTAAATAAATAGTAAAGCACTATGTTAATGGGAAATAATACTATTTTCTACAAAATGGATGCTACTTTATTTCTCTTGTGTTGGCAGAGATATTAATTTATTTTTAGGTACCCTAGCAAATTGACATTTATTCCCAAAATAGTGTTTTTGTCACACTTGATATGGTATATAGGTATTCAATCTAGGCTGACCAGAAAGATCTAGAACAACTAAAATAAGTTTGTTTTTTAAATATATTTCATTTAGCTAATATAACATAAATCTCCCAGTGTAACCTTCCCCTTTTGTTATCCCAGAGAGAGATTACCTATAAGAAAGAGGAGAGAAAAGTCCAGCAAAAGTAACCAGCATAACAAAGAAGTGAGACTTGTGCTTTAGGAAAATTTCTTGGGCAGCTGAGTGAAGGCTATATTAGAGTGGGGAGTGACCTAAGGCAAGGGAGACCAACCAGAAAATTATAGAATTAATAAGAATGAGAGCCCACATTAGGGTACTGGCTGTATGAATAAAGAGTGTTTGTAAAAGATGTAAAAGTAGAAACAAGACTTGGCAACAACTTAGATATGTGGAATGAATTACAAGAGGAGTCAAGAATGACACTCAGTTTGTAAGCCTGTGTACCAGGGAGGATAAAAATGCTCTCCACAAATAGTCATTGGGAAATTTAGAAATAGGGACGGGTAAGGTAATGATTTTTGTTGTTTCTTGGTTTTTTTTTTCCATGTTGAATTTGCAGTTCCTAAAGGATCCAATTTTAGATATCCAAAAGACAGTTCTGCCTACTTTGCATCAGTTAATATAAATGAGTCCATATTCATCTTTTTTTGAAGGTCTATATCAGTGGTTCCCAAACTTTTTTGGCCTACCGCCCCTTTTCCAGAAAAAATATTACTTAGTGCCCCCTGGAAATTATGAAACTATTTATTGAACTCAGAATAGAATGTAATACAAAAAAAGTGTGGCCATCACCACCTCCCTGGATCGCTGCAGCACCTACCAGGAGGCGGTAGCGCCCACTTTGGGAATCACTGGTCTCTATTAATACTTAGCAATTCCCAAATCAATGGCTGCCTATTTTAAATTTGAACAAAAACTGTACAAATTTATATCTGATCTATAATGGAATATATTTTTAAAATTATTAATGGAAATTGAAACTTGCCATTGGAAGAATACAATTTAAATTTATTCTTACTGTTTAAAAATGAATTCCTGACTTTAGATAGACTCTTTACTTTGACCATTTTCAAGCAGCTATTTGCAATATTTTGCTCTATGTGGTTTTTTAAAAAAACATTGTCATCATCTTATTAGGCTACTAAGCCATTTTCTTGTTTCTTTTCAACACACACTAATATAAGATCCAGGTAATGTTCAACTTTTTGTGATCCCACTTGGAATTTTCTTGGCAAAGATACAATAGTGGTTTCAATTTCCTCATTCTCTTCATTTTAGTGATGAGTTAAGTTAACTGAGTCAGACAGAATGAGGTGACTTGCCCAGGGTCACACAATTAGTATCTGAAAACAGATTTGAAATCAGGAAGTTGTGTTTTCGTGACTCCAGGACCCAGTACATTTCATTACATAGCCATCTTGCTTGTGGAGTTAGCTGTAGTATGACTAATAGATGAATTTGCAAATGAATTAAAATTAAATTTCCTCTCAATAGTCTACTTATTGGAAAGGGAGAAGAGTTAACATTTTCTCAGCCTGGTTACTGCTACTTGGAGTGTATAGTTTGTATATATAAAATGTTATTTTGAGTGCTAGAGAAATAATAGTTTTCCCAGTAAATACAAAGAAAAGTAGAACAATGTTGCTCTCTTATCAATTATTATTTGGCTAGGTTTGGATTAGTACAAATAATGATTTCCCCAGGGAAGTCTCATTATTCTAATTTGTACTACATATTTCCATTGGACTAGAGCCAGTTACCATATTTTACATAATTATAACTTTGTCAGGTGTGAATTTGAATACATACAGTTCCAGAGTATTTACATACTAAACAAACACATACAAATCCAAAGGATTCACCAATAATTCCTAGTAAGGAACTACCAATAGTTTTAGAAATATTAACTATTTCAATAATATGAGAATTAACAAAGACAGCAACTGTTGGCAAGTGGCGTGATGATGTTCTTAGATGCCTCCATATAATTAATAAAGAATATAAATGAGGAAATATTTTCAGCAAGAATACTCAATAAATCCACAAAAATCATCAGAATTTTACATATCTGCTAACAACAAAATGATTCAAAAAATGACCAAAAAATTTAATTTAAAATAATAGTGTGTGTAAAACATTTGGGAGTTAACCTATCAAAAGATATACAAGGTTTAGGGGGCAGCTGGGTAGCTCAGTGGATTGAGAGTCAGACCTAGAGATAGGTTCACATCTGGCCTCAGACACTTCCCAGCTGTGTGACCCTGGGCAGGTCACTTGACCCCCATTGCCTTTAAAAAAAAAAAAGATATACAAGGTTTATAATAAATACAACTTAAAAATTTATTAATGTAAGAGAATGCTTAAATTTAGTACCATACTAATCAAATTATTGAGGCAATACTTTATACAACTAGACAATAACTGATTTGGAACAACAAAAGAGGCCTAGACTCTCCAGGGAAATAAAGAAATGGGCATTAGCATATTTCACTATATTTTAAAAGTAGTAATCAAAATTATTTGGTACTAATTTTAAAAGCAAAAGTAGGTCAATAGAAACAGTTGAAAATAATTCTGTGTTTGATAAACCCAAGAATATAAATTCCTGGGTAAAGAAATCTCTTTTGGGGGGTAGAGAAAGGAACTGTGAGCCAATTTGGCAGTAATTAGGCAAATACTTGGGTTGGATATCTTACGGGATATGTCAAATAACTTCAAAAAATTATGCAACTTAAATATTACTTAAAATGTCAGACTAAAAGAAAATGAGAAGGGGGCAGCTGGGTAGCTCAGTGGATTGAGAGCCAGGCCCAGAGACGGGAGGTCCTAGGTTCAAATCTGGCCTCAGACACTTCCCAGCTGCGTGACCCTGGGCAAGTCACTTGACCTCCATTGCCTACCCTTACCACTCTTCTGCCTTGGAGCCAATACATAGTATTGACTCCAAGACGGAAGGTAAGGGTTTAAAAAAAAAAAAAAGAAAAGAAAATGAGAAGAGAGCAAGATCAAGCTTGTTGATAATTATTATATACTGTTATAAAAAGTTCCTATACAAATAAATTAGCAAAGATAGAATTAGAAGGGATGGTAAATTGGAAGAAAATATTTACAACATATATTACCAATAAAAGTCTAATAAATGGTTTTAATATTATGATGAGGCCTTCTTGAGTAAGATATGCAGTTAAAGAATAGAAAGTTTTCAGAATAATTAAAAGCTGTAAATGAAACAGTAAGAGAAATGCAAACCAAAGCATTTCATGCCATGCAAACTGTAAAGAATGCCAAAGTGGGAATCGATAGACAATGGGAAAAGTCATATTAGACCTATGAAGCAGCCCAACCATTTTTGGTTTGCAATCATGCAATGAAAATAATTAAATTGTGCATACTCATTGACTGAAATCTCCATATTGGGCATATATGCTCCAAGGAAGTCAGAGAGAAATAAAGATCTCATATATATCTATGTTCATGCCTTTTTTTTTTTTTTTAAACCCTTACCTTCCATCTTGGAGTCAATATTGTGTATTGGCTCCAAGGCAGAAGATTGGTAAGGGTAGGCAATGGGGGTCAAGTGACTTGCCCAGGGTCACACAGCTGGGATGTGTCTGAGGCCAGATTTGAACCTAGGACCTCCCGTCTCTAGGTATGGCTCTCAATCCACTGAGCTACCCAGCTGCCCCCCATGCTACTTTTTGATACCAAAGAACTGGCAACAAAGTAGTCGACCATGTTATAGGGAATTTATGGGGGTGAGGGGGAAATAGTATATGATTATAATGAAATATTTTTACGAATAAGAAAAACTGAATATGAGTAATTTAAAGAAAAGCCAGAAGATTTGCCAAGTGAAATGAGCAGACCCAAGAGGACGAATATACACAATAACTACAACCATGTAAATGAAAAGATTACTAAAGAATATTTGAATTCTAATGGAAAAATCCAACAAAAGACCTATAGAAAAAAATGACATTTCTTCTTTGTTGTAACCAAGAGGAGCAGAATTAATAAGACAGAATTTTGCATACTAGACAGATGTGATTTCTCTTTGGATATTTTTGTTGGAATGTGTTCATTGTCACAAGGGATAGTTCAAACTGAAGGACTCACAGGAAATGACCATCATGTAAGGATAAAAGACATCAATGAAAAATATAGAAATATGCATCTTAAGAGTAGACTAGAAAATATTATCTTCATCTTACAGACAAATAAACTTAATGTAAGAAGTGATTTGTAAGTGATTTATACAACTAGAAATTGTTAAGCACTAGATATGAGCACTGATCTTGTGTTCTAATATTTAATCATTGATTTAGTAATATCTCCATTTGTTCTCTCTGAGAACAAATAAGCTTATAGAAATGTATTTTAGGCCTTTATGTTGCTTCTAACTATTGTTTCTGGATATTTTGGCAGTTAAATCCAGTTGACTGATTACATCATTTTATCTAAGAAAAAATTTTTGTCTCTTACATTTATACAAATGATTACATTCTTGAAAAGTTAGAATAAAATACAACACATAGTTACACATGTATTTTTGTTTGGTAGAAACCCACTGTTCATTCACATATACCTAGGTACCATTTGATCAAATTCTAGATTTAAGTGAGGCCCACATGTAAAGCGAAGCGATATTATTTATAATAATTTTTAAAACTTATTTATGTATTTCAGAAGATGAAATTTTTATAATTGCCCATTTTTTAAAACAGGAAATTGAGAAAAAGAGAAGGATAGAAGAAGCCTACAAAAATGCTGTGACTGAACTTAAGAAAAAATCCCATTTTGGAGGACCAGATTATGAGGTAGGAATTTCATACTTTTGTGGGAAAAAATAATGATCTCTTCTAGAAACTATCAACTTTGAAGCTGCCTTTTCAACCTGGTAGACTAGGGGTTGGCAACCTTTTTGGCCGTGAGAGCCATAAACGCCTCATTTTTTAAAATGTAATTTCGTGAGAGCCATACAGTGCTCACAGCGTGCTCCTGGAATAGCGCCTGAAAAAAAATTGACTTTATGGCTCCTGCAGAAATAGCCATACATTGCTGACCCCTAGGGTAGACTATTTAATTCTTACGCTGACATTAAATGAGAATGTTAAGAGGTAATGTGTAATATCAAGTTATTAAATTAAATTTTAGCTTCCAAAATCATTAACTTATTTTAAGTAGCCTATGCACATTTAATTCTAACTGCCAAAGAAGATTTTCTAACTTAATTTTTTACCTTTTTCAGATTGTTTGCATAGACAAGTGCTCTATTTGGAATCAAGAATACCTAGGTTCAAATTCTACATCTAACATTCTAATTTTGTGGCAGTGGGAAAATCTTGCAACTCCCCAAGACTTAATCTGTTAATCAGTTAAACTGATTGCAGTTTATCAGTGGAGAGAATTCCCATGACAAAACCTCAGAGCTTTAATATATTGACTATCTCCTTTTCAGAATTTGGAATTTTAAAAAATAAAAATAGATATTAGAAAAATCAAATTGGTGGGTTTTTTCCTTTTATGTATTAGCTATTTCTTTAATTTCAGATAGTTTTAACTAAATATGCTTGCTAACATAGGTTAATTTCCATGGTATAACAAGAGTTCATTACTTTGCCAAAAAACTTAAAGGGAATTTGTTCTTTAGCTCATTACTGATCTTAACTTGATCTTTATTTTTAAATGTTTACCATGTTATCATATGAGAGATTGTTCAAAATACACAATTTGCTGTTACAGACCACAATTTGCTGTTACAGTAAGTATTCATTTTATGAAAATTATGCAGATCAATATAACCAGATTTGGTTATCAAACAGTTACCAAATTAATTCATTATGTCTTTAGAAATTCATGTATAAAATGTTATATAGCCAATGTATTCTTCAGGCAAAAGAAAAACAAATTACATAAGCTTTTATATACCTACAAATAAGTAATGCTCAGTAAATGCTGGTTTCCTAAATTAGAGAAAATTGGAGAGAAAAAGCATACTAAATCATTATTACAAAGATCAAAAGGATCTAAATTGACCCTTATGATAAATTACTACCAAAATTAATGTATAACTGTTTTTTAAAATAGAAGTAACAAAATTAGTTGCTGCCTTTTACAGTTCAAAATGTTTTCTGCTGAATTGACTTTTTAAAAATTCTATGTAAGAAGCCAGAGAGATGATTTGACTTTGCTATGATTTCACAAAATTAATAAAAATTTTCAGTTGATTCCTTCTGAAATGAACAGTAACTGTTTATTAGCTATGTGATATTTTTCTAATTCAGAAGTAACACTTTTTCCATACTTTAGTTAAGCAGATCATTTTAGCATAGGTCTCTCATCACTTAAGCAGATTACTTGTATAATAATTAAGTTTCTATGCCTCAATTCTTAGCCTTTTTTGAAACATTCACAATTTTTTTTGTAATGTACTAGGCATAGAACAAATACAGTCCTTGTGTTTTGGAGTTAAAGAAACTTCTTTTTGCCTAAAGTCTGTTTTTTCAAGATTTAAAAAATTATCCCTTTTAAGACAAATAATTGCATAGGCTGACCTTGAGCTATGGATCAAGTATAGCAACTTTTTTTCTTTTATTGATTTTTAAGTGGTGAAATTATATAGTGCACATAGTCTGCTCAGAATCAAATAAACCCATCCAGTCCTTGTCTGGTCATTGTGGACACAGAAGTAGTAGTTGTCTGAGTTATTGCCAGCATCACAACAGTGAAGTAGAAAGATGTCACTGATAATGACCTCATGGTGCCATTTTACATCAGCAGTGTAGTAGACAATTTTTCCTGCCCTCCATATTTCCTGCCTGTCCTCTTCACCTCTCCATTGCTGCTTTTGGCCCCTGAGGAAAATTGCCTAATGAGAATCTTAGCAACTTTTTTCATGTGCTGATAGAAGAATTAATTATAGCATTGGATGTCTAAATGAGCTATTCTAGACATAGACCTTGGATTCATCATATATGGTATTATATAGGCCTTGGATTCATCATATATGGTTGTTTCAAGAAGCTTTGCAAAATGATCTTATATGAAAAGAAAATTATCTATTAAGATGTGCCTACCACAAATTGATTCTATATAATGTGAGTAGGTTCTTTGATGCTTCCCAGAAATACTTTTATTCATCTCTGATTGCCCAGGCCTACTAGTTGTATCTAAAATTTCTCTACTCTTTTCAAGGAACAGTATCCTCCCCATTGCTTCATTCAGTGCAGATAATTTTGCTTCTCTTTTGCAAATGTCACTCATACAAACTTTTGTCATCTTTTCTTTCTGTTTTATAGTATCTGTTTTATTTTCACCAAGACCTTGTCCTTATCCTGTTTATCTCCATTAAAACCACATTTTGCCTTTGCTTGTATTATTCCCTCTATTCCTTTGCCTCTTAAATTCTATTCTTTGAAACACATCTCAAATGTTATCTTTGTGATACCTTCCATGAATCTTCCCTTCTTCAAGTTAGTAATGACCCTTCTCTCTTGGGTTTTTTGTAGCTCTTGAATCTGTACTCTCTCTGATGCAATTATCATATATTGCTATTTCATAATTATATCTTATCTTCATTTGAAACTTTTAAGCTCCAAGAGCACGCAGATTGTATTTCATCAGAATTTCCTCTTTCTCCCAGAAACTAAAGATTCAACATACAACATATACTTAGTAAATTTTAGAATCGAATTCTTTATAGAGAACTAGCCTTGGAGCCAGGAAGACCAAGATTCAGATACTACCTTTGATACCTACTTTGTGATACTGAGGAAGTTCTTTAATCTCTCATTGTTCTAAATTAAGTTATAAATTGCAGAGAAGTACTGATGGAGGGATTTTCCTTATGTAGAAGTTCTCTGTATTAATGAAATCACAGGTCTAGTCTTTATCTTGTGTCCTTTACTTATTTCTAATTTTTCTCCAAATCCCATGAAAAGTGATATCCCATATATTTTTAAGCCTGATGACCTCTTATCTAGATTCTCAATATCCCTACTTTTTTTTACCTACCTATGATCTCTACTCACTTGTCCCTCCCTCCATTCTGGCATCATCTTTAGATCCTAAACTCCTCATACCCACATTTTTAAAATTTTTCTACCAACTAGACTCTTTTCCTATGTCCTCTCCAGTCAGTCTTATGTACTGCTTCCCCATTAATGTTTCTCTGAGACTATTTTAACTATGTCAAAGACATTAGCAGCTGCAGGTCCTTTTCAATTGCTTCTTTATTTTCTACTTGTTGACTTTTTTTTAAAGATACCATGTTCCTTCAAATTTGGAAATTTTCACTTGTCTTTCTAAATACTGAGGCATCATGGTATAGAGAGATGAACATTGGACTTTGAAGTCAGTAAAGACCTACTCTCAAATGCTGTCAAAAAGCTGTACAGGCATATATAAACTTATCTGAAGCTATTTCTTCATCTTTCAAATGGTAATAGTACCTGTTTTGCCTACTTCATAGTGCTATTACTAGGATTAAGTGAGATAATGTATTATTATGATTACAAATCTTAAGATGCTATTTAAGTATCAGTATTTCTCTCTTACCTTTTGCTGCCAAATATTCAAATATGACTTGGATTATATTTTAGATTATAGGCATTTTAGGAACATTAAACGTGTTCCACTAATTTAATTATATGTATTGATGGAACATACAGTGAAGAAATGAGAAATGGAGGTATCATTTCACAACCACGATTAAATTTCTGTAATCTAAAATCCCCTCAATCCCCAATAATCTTAGTTGGAATATTAATGCATCTGAGAAGCACAGGATTTCTGATTTCAAAAGGTCTTCAGTGGCCCTCTAGTCAGAGCTAAAACTGAACAAGAATCCTCTATGATATACTCAACAAGTGGCAGTTAGGCTATTGTGAGGTATCTAAAATGTAAGCATGTATTACTTCCCACACAATTCCACTTTGTGATAGCTATAATGGCTTGAAAACTTCCTGGTTAGCCTAGATTTCCTTCTTTCCAAATTTTGCTTTCTGTCTGATGTAGTGATACTTATTTAATTATAATATGGGTCTAATTCCAAACAGATTTCTCCTGGTTCTGCCTGGAGGTCAAGTTAGGCAAATCCAGTCCCTCTGTCTACCACATGGCAGCTCATCAGATACCTAAGGCTGGGCATTGTGTGTTTCATCTATTTCTCTCATCTCCTCTTTCCCTGACACACAAGCACATTTGTATCAGCATTCCCCAGTTCCTTTACCTCTCATATGGCAAAAATCTTAAGGCCTTTGCTATCCTGGTTGCCTTCCTCCAGAATCTATGTAGCTTATCAAAGTTTTTCCTAAACTATAATTCTCACAACTGAAAACTTCTGTGTTAAGATTCAAGAGAAAGACCCTGTCCTTAAACTTAAAATGTCTGCCTTTTGTCGTTCAACCCAGTTGAATTTGGCATCCACTAAACCTCCTACATCTTTTTCAGGCAGACTAATATTGAAACGTGACTCTTCCTACCTTGCATCTGTGAGGTCTTTTTATTTTTTAACTCAGGTCATTATTAGATTTGACTTAGTTTTTAATCCATTGAACTTTTTTTATATTGATTCCATCATCCAGTCAGTTACCTATTTCTTATTTTTGTGTGTGTTACCTAAAAATTTGATAAATATGACACATTATCTAAATCATTGATTCATGAAAAAAGTTAACTAATAGGAAGCCAAGCACAGATCCTTGGTACATATTGCTGCATATCTTCTTCCATGTTAATATGTCATTAGTAAGTTACTCATTCATCTTGTTGCCTGTGTGTCCTCATCTTGTCCACAAGATTGACATAAGAATCTATATCAGATGCACTATTGAAGTCCTGGTAAACTGTATCTGTAGCATTTTCCTGGTGTAACCCCGCCCAGAAAAGAAGTTTAGTACAATATGACATGTTCTTGATTAAGCCATGCTGGCTTATTGTGATTACTTTCTTTTCTTTGTATTCACTCATCATCTATATAATAATACATTCAAGAACTTAAAACATTACCAGAAACTTAAATCAAGCCGAGTGTTCTATAGTTCACAGATTTTATTCTCTTCCTTTTTTGAAAATTAGGACTACATTTGCCCTTCTCCAATTGTGCAATATCATGTCCTTTCCCCATGATCTTTCAGATATCATTGCCAGTGGTTCAGCTATCATTTGCTAGTTCTTTAAATATCTAAAGATGAAGTTCTACTGGGCCAGATGACCTGAAGTCACCAAGAGAAGCTAAGTGGTGCTCTCTTAACAACTTCCATGCCATTTATTAGAATTTTCATTCAGTCTTTTCAAATCCAAAGATCACTCTCCTTTGCAGAGAAAACAAGTTAAAAAAGTAATTGAGTATCTCTTTCTTCTCTTATTAGTTATCCTAATTTGCATTGTCATATCTCTTCTGAGTTTCTTCTTTTTCCTCAATATAACTTTAAACTTTTTTCCCCTTAGCTTTCATACTAACTTTACTTCATTCTGAGCTTATCACTTCTGATGTTCTTGCAGAATATATTATTTTTTTTAATTCTGTTTACTTCACCTGCTTATGTATTAAGAGTACATGTATTTAAAATCTCAGTTGGTTAATAAGTTCCCTCTCTATTCACATTGCTTTCTTTATTACCATGATTTCTCTTTATATCTTCAGAATTTAATTCTTGAGAACTTATTCCCAAAAGATTAGAAATAAAAGACAAAAAAGATATTTTCTTGAAAAATACAAAATTGGTAAACTTTGACCTAATTGAAAAGAAAAAAGAGAAAAATAAAAATTTAAATTTTTAAAAAGGTAAAAGAACAGCATAAAAATAAGTTATCAGAACCTACCGTATACAGCTAAATGCCAACAAAACTTGTGATTCAAAAGAAGTGGTGCATTATCTACTAAAAATAGCCACTTAAAAGAACCAAATAGAGATATGTCTTTTCCCAAAAAAATGATCTCTGAACTAGCTGTAAAGAATCAATGAAAATTTAACAACTCTGACTCTACTTGAACTTATCAGAGAATTCTTGCAAAGTTTATAGAGTTTAAAAGAATTGAAAAGGAAAACATTCTATTAAGCTTTTTTATGAAATAAATATAGAGGACAAAGCTAGAAAAAGCTGAGCGAGCTATAGAGAAATGTCATTAATACATATTTTAAATTAAATCCTGATAAAAAGAGAACCTCCCATTCTATCTTAAATTTTCATATGGAGCCCTCCCTACATCTAAACCCTTAGACATCTGTGACCCCCAAATTTTGGAGATGTATCAAATTATGCATAGCTTTCCCCTCCCTTACAAATTCTGTTATGGAGAGCTCACTTACTCCTGTGGTTCATATCATTTTTATCCCAGCCTTCATTTCCTCCCTGTTGCTAAGGTTGATCAATAATAGATTGTACCCTCATTGGTTTCTCTACCTTTTGAAGGTTGTGGTTATTACTTAGGCTAGTCAAGAAATAATTAGCTGCTCCAGTAGTTAGCCAGATAGTTGCAAGTTCCCCATGACTACTATATTATGATTCTGTGTCTAGCTTATGATGTGTTGCCTAAACAGCTATATCCTTTTTCTACTTTCTGTCCAGGTGGCCTGTAGCATATACTTTATAACAGTCTTTTTTCTTTCTCCTTGCCTTTGCTCATGTTGATTATCCTAAAATGGAATTCTTTCAACCCCCTTCCTTTTCAAGGCTAACTCATTCACTTTTCTTCCATATGATCTTCCTGGTCTAGTTCACAGTAATTTCTTCTTTTGTTTTTCTGAACCTGCGAGCCTTCCTCCTCCCCTCCACCCCCAAGAGCACTTAACTGTTTGACTCATTTAGAATTTAATCAAATGCTTTTTTAAAAACTCATATATTTTATTCTCAACCAAATTGTAAGCTTCTTGAAGACAAAGAATTTAGTATGTGTATAACTGACATCTCCCATAATGTGCCCTAAGTACATATTAGCCTCTAATAAATACTTGAATAATTACATAGAATTACAACTTTTTTTTTACAACTTTTACATATGGTAACTTTTAAGAAATTGTTCTTTAAATGTAATTAATGTCATAAATCAGATCTTAGTAGATAAGGTTGGAGTTAAAGTTCTGCAGCAAAAAAAATGTCTCTAATATTCTTAATCATGCTCTTTCTTTTTCCTGTGTATTGGAAATAGGAAGGTCCAAATAGTTTGATTAATGAGGAGGAATTCTTTGATGCTGTTGAAGCTGCTCTTGACAGACAAGATAAAATAGAAGAACAGGTATTTGTAATATAAATTATTTTAAGATGAATGTTAATATTGCAAGCATTCTTTCCTATAGGTAGCATTTGTGACAGCATTATTATTTGAAACTAATGGATCTGTTCTAGTCAAAATGAACTTGGTCTGTATTAATGATTTGAACTTAGATATCTTGCAGAAAAATTTCCTTGATCTCATTTTAGTTCCAATATAGTAGGTAAGAAAAAACTGGGGTCTTTTTTTTTCATGTCCAGGCTGTGATGAAAGCAGTATATGGAGGGTGGGATGGAGGAGGTAAATTCTGACTCTTTACTATAGCAAGCATAATCTCCAGTAGTGATAATTTTGCTGGAACCCTACCTACACTGTTTCATGGAGCCTTCCCAGTCTTCATAGGAAACAGACAAACATGTTTAGATCCATTAGAATTGATAAGATTCCATTTCCCTAGTGATACACAGGAAACTCTAGGAAGAAACAGGGCTAAATATATAAAAAATGTTATTTTATAGACAATAATTTGCTAGCATTTTCATCCTAATTTTCAAGAGATCATTGATAGGATGATAAACTCGAATTTAAATGCTTTTATTGTCTGTTAAAATATAGGTTTGGGTAAAAAAGTAGGCCATTTCAAACAATAGAATATCCAGGTTGTTGTGGAGTTTTTGTTTCAGCAAAGATTTTATATTGAATATTGTTTAGAATTGTGTCAAAGGCTTTGGAATTTTGTGATGTTATTTCATCATAATGCTATTTATTATTATGGAATTTGATTTATAGTACCTTTGAAAAATACAGCCAAAAATATAGAATTATTTTCATTAAGTCTCGGATAATAATTGATAACTACTATGGAATAATAGATATAAAGTCCTGGCCCTCAAAATCAGGAAGAACCTGGGTTCAAGGATTGCCTCTGACATAATATTTGCAGTGTTGAATCTGGACAAGTCACTCAACTTCTCCCAGACCCCTGGCAACTCTGAAACACAAAAACTTTCAAAAGAATGGCTCCTCTGCTTGCGTAGAGGGAATTTCCTTACTGACAGTTTATTACACTAGGGAAGTCACAGATCTATCTGGAATGTGTTTTGCATATGTGCATGCACATTATCAATATGTAGTACATATATATTTAACACCAAAGTAAATAGTATTATTTTGCTTCTAATCCTTTAAAAAGATCCTAGTCCATTCTTCTTTTGTCAGTATTATGCATTTAGTTTCAAAATGCAAACAAACTGGTTGCTTGTTTTACTTAGTGATAAAGAAAGATGGCCCTTAGTTTATTATAATCAGCACTCTCCTTTCCCCCTCCAAAAAGATTTATAGTTTTGTAATATAATTACACAAATTAGTAGATCGTTGATTGCTGAAATCCATCTATTTTGTTTAGACTGTATTACTATGAACTTTGTTTTTATACAGAATATCTTATTTCAGTCCCTGCTGCTTTTTCCATTCTCTTAAGCTTTTCTTCACCTTTACTCTCTTCATTAGTTCTAACCATTGCAATAGTCTCTTACTTGATCTATATGCCATTCATTCTCTCCTCTAATTTATCCTTCACACAAATCATTATTCCTGAATCAGACATTATCAGGTCAGTTTTTTCTCCATTTCATCTAGGATAAACCTTTACCATTTAAAGACCTTCATAGTCTAGCTCTATATAATGGGGAGATTTACATATCACTTCCCATGGTACACTCTGTTTCAACTGAACCAGATTACATGCTCTTTCCTATAACTAGTAGTCTATCTCCCACCACCATGCCTTTGCATAGATCTTAACATCAGATCCGTAACCTTTTCTCTCGTTGCTTGAAAGCTTAGGTCCCTTCAAGGCTTAGCTCAGATTCTGTGTCCTTCAAAAGTCCTTTTTAGCATTACTTAAATATTAGTACTACATTCCCCCCCGCCTCCCCGTTTGTTTAATATTTAGTGTCTATAAGGGTACCTGCTAACATACATCACACAGTGGATTCTGAATTAGTAAAAACAAATGTGTTTGGTACCTTCCCTCAGAAAACGTAGTCATTTATATTATTCATGACATTTCTTTTAAACTTGGCTGATCCCATGCTGCCTTAGTCTAATAATAGTAGGGCAACTGTCTTCTTTCACCACTAGAAGGCATAAGTATGCCACTTTGAGCTATCCAGTATCATGTATATATTTTAAATGCCTCAGTAGTTAAAAGTGTAAGATACTTTTAGCAAGTACATATTTGCTGATTTTTTTTAATGTGTATACATAATATACTAACCCTCATCTGTAAAAATAAGGATCATATTTGTACTACCACCAAGTGTTTTTACCTTTAAGTAGTCCTTTATTAAAAGGTTGGTATAACTATACTCTTTGATTTTCTTGTAATTTAAAACTGACCTTTGTTTTTCCTTTGACATTTTTGTAGCCAAAATTTGCATATTTAAGTTGAGATGGTTTCTTGAAGACACATAACCAGTTTGTGAAAGAGGCAGGACTTTAGAACCCTGTTCCTCCTCTGAGGAAGTGCTGTGTTGTCCACTAATGAGGAAATTGAGGTCCAGAAAAGTAAAGTGGCTTGCCTTGCCGAGGTTAAGTGGCTAATTGAATGAAGCCTCCTCTCCCCCTCACTCTTTGATCTCTTTAGTACAGTATTTTTTTCCTTATACCATTCTGTCAGTATAAAATAAAAGCCTAGAATTACATGGTATCTAACATCCATCCACATGTATTTTTGATTATTACATCATCTGATAACATAGGCAGTGTAAATATTATTGTGAAAAAACCATGACTGAAAGGAGTTAAGTAGAAGATGCTGAGCAGATCAAAGTAAAAATTAAAGTAGTCCCAACAAAATGACCAGTCCATTGGCTAAGGCATTGTTGGTTGTAAGACTTGGCAAGTTAGTAGCAGAATGAACAAGCATGAAATGATAGAATTTGGCAGAATAAAGCAGAGACACTTAAATTTTTTTAGGTATTTATAAACACTAAGTAGTCAGTTACCAGCAATTACAGATTGGATCTCTTCTTAAGCTGTAAAATATTTTTAAATATTAATCTTTTATTATTTATTATATTATTAATCATTATAGTTAATTTTATTATTAATTTTATGATATTATATTATTAATATTATAAAAATATTAATATTTTTCCCCTTAGTCACAGAATGAAAAAAGCAGATTGCACTGGCCTACATCCCTACCACCGTCTAGTGATGCTTACTCTTCTGTGGGTACTCATAGATTTGCTCAACAGGTAAGACAGGCTAACTTTAGCACTTATAGAAAGCTATGCCATATAATTTGTCATTGTTGACAGAAATTTTTCAAAATTGTAAAAGTTCTGGGTCTTGATTTGCAAATCTTCTTAAGTAAGCAGTCAATTTATCATTGTTTTTTAAATTTAAAAAATTACTTTTAATTATTTGCATTTGTTGTATTCTTTTTTCATCACCATTTCCTCTTTTCATTCATTCTCCCTACCAAAAAATTCCTCTAAACACAATTTTCTTCTTCCTTTTTTATAAGAGGTTGGCCAAATTAACCAGGATTATAAATCAGGCTAACTTTATTGGTGCTCATCATCATCAGGGTTAAGTGATATTTTTCTATCTATTGGAAAAGCTGCATTCTTTATAAAACAATATTTAAGCAAAATAAGTAATAGGTGCATGAAGTCAGCACTTGTTGCTGTGCTTGTCGTATGGTGCTTTGTTTTTCCTTTTCTTTATCTTGTGTTTGGAAGTTGGTACTGAATGCTCTATTGTGCCTTTGTTCTGATTACTTGGTTTTTTCTTTGTCTGTCTCTGGTAGCCCTATAGTCGTTCTTCCTCCATGTCTTCCATTGATCTAGTCAGTGCCTCTGACGATGTTCACAGATTCAGCACACAGGTACTGTACAAATGCATGGAGTGGACTTAAGTTATATACTATGTTTCATCCTGCTTTCTTAGTTCCTGGAATTCTTTGAGTTAGTTCACTTGGATTTTTGGTTTTAAATCTGTAACAAGAAGCAATAAAAAGGCATTCTTTGTCTATTAAACAGTTATTCTTCCTTGCATGCATGTACTCTTTTGACCTCCTGGAGCATACACGAGCAAGGAATTTGATTGGTGTGTTTTTTTTTTTTTTAGTGTGTTTCTTTTGCATTATGTGGTAGCTTTAACTTTAGATAGGACACCACATTTCTAATGGAGGTAATGTTGCACAGGATTAAATGATACAGATTTGGTAAAAGAGGTTCTAGAATAGCATAGTTGAATGTAGCTACTACAGTAACTTCAAAACTGTATTTTTGAAGAGGGAAGTGTCTTTTTGCTAACTTCGGTGTTTCAGTTTCTCACTCATGATCATACTAACAATCTACAACTCTTAAGATAGCTTACATTTTACTTATACTATTTTCTAAATATTAAATAAATAAGTTGTCATTCTAATATATGTGTGCATGGAATCATAGAATTAGGATCAAAGGAATTTTGGAGATTATCTGGCCCAACCCTATCATTTCAGCAAACTAAGACTCATATGTGAGGTTTTTTCCCAGTATGTTTAAAAATAATGACTTTTGAGGTCAGGGATTTAAGAAGAGCTAGTAGCTTTAATTATGTATAACTAAAGTAGAATTGTTTAAAACTGCATTGGACTTAGTAATCATTATTTCGATGATGTTCAATTTTTGTCATTCATTTTTTTTGTCTTTATTCAAAGGTTTATGTATTTTAACTGTCTTAAAAACTTCACCCCATGATGTCAGTTATTTGCTGCTTAGTAGTGATGGTAAAACTTTATAAAGGACAGAAACCACAATTAGTTGTTCGATTTGAGTACGTTGATATTATATCACTAAAGTGTTGTCAGTTCTGGTCAGATATGGACAAATACTGTCCAATATAAAATCTAATAGGTAACATTTCTTTTGTAGATATACACACTGCAGGTTTCTAAACAACTTTCCCACCCCCATCCCCCCTTTTTTGAGAAAGGGCACCAACAGAGTAGAAAATCAAATATGATATTTTTGGTGCAACTAAGGAAAAGAACATTGAAAAGATCAATTATAATGTTTTAGCTTTCATTTCCAAATACATCCCTCTCTTTCTTACCAGAGAGACTTTTATTTTAATAAAGAATTTTAAAAAGAAGAAAAAAAGAGATTGGAAAAAGGAACCCAAAACACCAACCAAGTCATACAATTCAGTATTCCTTAGTCAGTCCCTTCTCAACACACTCACCTTTGCAATATTGTTCTCTTATTTTTGCTTTTTAAAAAATCATTTCTATCTTATGCTTTTGAGGTCAGTTAGCAAAAATTAGGTGAACTCTGAGATCCTTGTTTTGTTTAGAGTAAAAATTAAATTGAACTTAAATAACAGCAGAATTGTAATGATTGGTTACCTGTTTATAGCCATTCACAATAGCATTAATAAACTTTCATTAACTAAGATTGGTTGGGACATGGGTGACTGTTGAAAAAAGTCCATAGGATGTATGGCAAGCATTGGGCAATGAGGAGGAGTAAGAGAGGGACAAAATGATCTCTTTCACAAATTGGCCAAGCTTAGTTCTGACAAAAATAATAACATATTTGATTCTTCTGCTCTACTTGGTGAACTAATTGCTATTACTATTATGGTTTCAATAGCTAAGTAAATCCATTTTTCTGGTAATTTTTCATAACCACTACACACCGTGACTATTCCTGGCCAGTTGTCTTGTAAATACACTAGACTTAAGGCAACATGCATTTATTAAACACTTGATATGTGCAAGGCAAACCGTAAGACATAGGAAATACTCAATAAATGTTGAATGCGCAATTTCCATTGCAAGTTTCCATTGCAAAGCCAGCACCACTACTAGGAAAACTCAGTTATCTAGCCTAGTAAATATGTAAGTCAGTAGTATTTGATAGCAGTTCTCTCAAGAGTTTTTAAAACTATTTTGGATGATGTAATATTAAGACCACGCTATAGTTAAAATTTCTCATATATTTGTAGCATCAAATAGCATTGCAAAAATTTTCCATTCCATGGGCCAGTGATATAATTTCAGGGAAGTAATGCTAATGCCAGGTATCTATATACATACTTAAGAAATTTCCCTTAGTATTCAAGAAAATTTTAGGTGTTAAAAAAAGATAACAACCTTTGCTATAGTATAAAACAATTTCTAGTTTAGTTAGAATTTCACATTTATATAACTTTTTTTTTCCTGTGGAATTTAGAACAGGAAAAGAAATTTAAAACTCATAGTTTTTTAAATAATACATCCTTTTCCTTTTAAAAATGTGAAAGCAGAAGCTTCAGAGAAGAGATGGAAGGTGTAGAGGTGTTTGAGTGTGTGAATTTGGTGTGCTTAAGATTGGAATATGGAAATTAGAGTTCTGCCAGCATGATTCCTTTTCTTATGTTGGTAGCAGTGCCCAGGGTATATAGTGATTAGCCATGTGCTAAGAGCCTTTATCCACTGATATTAGTATTCCTGAGACAGACATTCAACTTTTTATAAGGCTAATCCTATAAAGTAAATGCATTACTTCCTTTTTTAATCTGATACAGAGTGAAAGAAGCAGAACCAGGAGAACATTATACATAGTAACAGCAATATTGTACATTGATCAACTGAAATAGAATTAGCTACTCTTAGCAATGCAACGATCCAGGACAATTCTGAGAGACTTATGACAAAGAATGCTATCCACCTCCAAAGAAAGAACAGTTGGAGTCAAAATGCAGATCAAAACATACAATTTTTCACTTTAGTTTTTATTTTGATGTTTGGTTTTATATGAGTATTCTCTTAACAAAAATTAACAACATGGAAATACGTTTTATATGGTAATACATATATAACCCAGATCAAATTTCTTGTCAGCTCTGGGAGGGGTGAGGGAAGGGAGGGAGGGAGACAATTTGAATCATATAACTTAACAAAACTGATGTGGAAATTTGTTATTACATGTATTGGTAAAATAAAATATCTTTATTTTTTAAAAAAAGACCTTACTTAAGGGCACTTGACTTACCTTCCAAGACAGCCCATTGAACTTTGGTATAGCTCTCATTTTTAGAAAGACTCCCCCCACCCCATCAAATATAAATACTTTCCTCTGCAACTTCTAGTTGTTGCTATCAATCCACATAATTAATATATTAGGTACTTTGAATTGCCCTTGTATTAGTAATAGATTTGTACAGCCATTTGGCCCTCTAAGGCTAAATAGAATCACTTTAATATTTCTGTTTTATGGTCCTTCAGATATTTGAAGGCAGCTATCTTGTACCATCTTCTCTTCTTCAGACTAGTCAATCCCAACTCCATGTGTCCCGTTCACCAAATCTCTCACCATTCTAGTCAGTCTTTGGATGTTTTCCACATTGTCGATGTCCACTTTCAAAATGACAAGAGATATACAGTGATTCCTCATCTATTGTGGGAGTTGGGTTCCAGAGACCCCCATGATAGGTGAAAATATGTGAAATAGCAGCTTATATTTATTATTTATATACATTTTTAAAGCTTTATTATTTATATATTTTTAAGGCTTTATTAACCATTCCCACTCTTCTATAAACCTTTTCCACACTTATAAACATTTCATATGCTCTTAAACACTTTCTGAACATATGAGCACAGTGCAGGAGAGCAAACAGACTAATGCTACAGTCACAAGGCCAATCAGTGCCCAGGATACAGAACACAACGCTGTGGTTGGTCACCTTTATTCCATCAGCTAATAGCATGCTGTGTATAATCTCATGTTGGCAAACTTGTGCAAGCAGTAGTGACGTACTGCATTTCCATACAATGGTATGGTATTTCCATACGATACAGTATGGTATTCATCCACAAAATCCTGTGCAAAAACTTCGTGATATAGAATTAGATATATATATTTTTTTAAATCCACAGTACTGTGAAGTCACAAATAAGTGAACTATAATATAGAAAGCAATGACTGTATATAATGCTCAGGATATCACTTAATAGAGCAGAATCTAAAAGTATCAAAAATAATTTTCTTAATAATGGGCCTCTCTTAATATGCAGCTAGAGTTCATTAGCCTTTTTTTTTTTTTTTTTTTTTTTTGGCCTTTAATGCATTGTTAACTCATTCAATTTGTAATCCACTGAACCTTTCAGATCTTTTCTTCAGGAATTTCTGTACATTCATACTTCTCTCACCTTACTTATACTTGGCAAGATGGTTTTTTTTGGGTTTTTTTGACCCCAAGTCTTAGAACTTTTTACTCTAGCTGTTTAAATTTTGTCTTATTAGATATAGCTAAATGTTTTGCTACTTGATATCTTTTTGTATGCTGTCATGACAGCTTACCCATCTTTCCTAGCTTTTGTTGTTCTTAAATTTGATAAGCATTCTATCTACATTTCCATTGAGATGTTTTATTAAAGACTTCATTACTAATTGACATTGTCATTACTCACTTTACATCACTCTTTTTCTAAGCCTGAAAAATCGCTTCATCCCAAGAAAGCTCTTAAAGCAAACAAACATTTTTGTAACGAGAAAGACCTGGAAACTACTACAAAATTCTACTACTTGCAGAACTAGCCCATACAATAGTCCATTGAATAAATGGAGAACCAAATCAAGAAGATTATTTCCTTAAGAATTTAATCTCTATGTGGTGCCAATATGGAATCAGGTTCAGTTCAAAATAAATAAAAGTGATTATTACCTCTCTAACCTAAAAAATTGTATGATTTGCTCCTCCTACAGATAATGAGTTTCTTGAGTTGTTTTTTATCCATGTCATCGGTAAGCTCTACTAAAATTGAGGTGTTAAGAACAAAATTACTGGCAGTCAAGTCCTGGACAGTAGCCATTTTAACATCCTTTCGATTTGCTAGCAAATAGTAACACAGTTCTTCTGAAATGGGCATGCATAAAAAGTGGCTTGCGAGATGCCCAAATTGAGTAGGAATAAGCAAAGGGAACAGAACCAACATTTAAGAGATGCAACAAAAAGAATTTCATATAATATGGGCATGTAGGCTACTGAGAGGAAAGTAACAGCAAATAAACTTATCTGATATGTAGCTGACAGGAATGAAATCACTTTTTTAGCTGCCTCTTTCCTTCATGCTGGACTCACATCATTTGCTGTTAGCTCTGTTTTCTTCTTGATGTTAAATCAATCAGAATTATGGTTTCTAAATTTACACTTATTATAACAAATTTAAAAGATCATTATTGGCCCTTAATGTTTTTACACTATAGTCTTTTTTTTTTTTTTTTAACCCTTACCTTCCATCTTGGAGTCAATACTGTGTATTGGCTCCAACGCAGAAGAGTGTTAAGGGCTAGGCAATGGGGGTTAAGTGACTTGCCCAGGTTCACACAACTGGGAAGTGTCTGAGGTCAGATTTGAACCTAGGACCTCCTGTCTCTAGGCCTGGCTCTCAATCCACTAAGCTACCCAGCTGCCCCCCACTGAGCTACCCAGCTGCCCCCTATAGTCATTTTTATATCTGTCCCTCTCCTGTTCAGAGAACTATTCCACTCTAACAAAAAAATTTTAAAACAAGAGAATAAACAGTTGAACAAAACCATTTGAGTCTTTAGTTTATTCTATACCCATATTCCTATGCCCCACCTTTACAGAAAAAGTTTGGAAGTGTCTTTTCTCATCTCTTTTCTAAGGGTAAGCTTTAATTCATGGGTTTTTTTTTCTTTTTTCTTTTTTCTTTTTTTTTTTTAAATTCATGGGTTTTTAACACACCCTTCAGGTAAAACTGAGTTATTAGTTCAGACAGTAAAAGTTGAGGACAGAACTGTCAATGTAAAAAAAAAAAATTTGAAATGTAAGAGTGTGAAGGCGTTGATCATTAATAGGCATAAGCTAGTAGTATAGTATTATATAGTCTTACAGCTATGAAATCATTTGTGGTTCATTAAAGTGGATTTTACTTACATACTACTTTTGGCTTTGGTCATTTCTAAATGCCTATTTGATGTGCCTCAGTGAAGAAAAAGCTTTTCAATATATTTTCTTTCTCAATTCCCAACCTCTCTTGCATGTAGCTTTCATCTCTACCACCAATGATCTCTTAATTGATAAATGTAATGGTCCTTTTTCAATTGTTGTCTTTCTTGACTTCTCTAGCATCTAAAACAATTGCCTAAGCTTTCTTTCTGGAAATTCTCTGTTTTCCTCTGGTTTCATGAAACTGTGCCCTCCTGTTTATAATCTATAGCTGTCTTACTTATTCTTCTCTTTTTCCTTCAGAGGATTATATGTGGCTGGCACACTGTAACCACTTAATAAATGTTTGTTGGCTGAATAATTGGGAAGACCCAAGCCATCTAGCTCCATACTCCTTGGAATTTGTATCCTGGGTTTCAAAAAAAGGCAAAAATATATTCTTTTCCTACAAGTTCTATTGTGGGGAATACAAGATGTAAACAACTTAGTATTGCTGGGTAGCTTAGAAGATGGAGCATGGATGGAATGTGGAACTGAGGTTCAGGAAATCCTAAGTTTGAATCCTTACACAGACACTTAATAGCTGTGTGATCCTGGATAATTCATTTACCTTTCCCTTACCTCAGTTTTCTCACTTATAAAATGGGTATAACAGTATCTACTTTACAGAGTTGTGAGGTTTAAATGAGTTAACATATATAAAGCACTTTGCAAACCATATAGCACTAAATAAATGCTATCTACACATTATGTAAATGCAAAATATGTGTATGCGGAAGGTAATTTCAAAGGAAAGGCATGGAAGGGGTAATGGAATGGAGTTGAGACTAGGAAAGGCTTCCTGCAGAGGAAGATTTGTGCTTATGCTGGAAGGAAACTACGAGTGCCAAAAGGTTAAATGTGTGGACAGAGAGCGCTCCAGGCACAGGAGACAGCCATGTCATCGAGTCACTGAGTCCAGAGATGGAATGTGCTGCATAGGAAGCAGCTGTGGTTCTAAATGTCAAACAGAATGTTTTATATTTATTAATGAGGAACCACTGGATTTTGTTGAGTAGATGGTTAAGAAAAGAAAAAGAAAAGAAAAGTAGAAAGGACAAGACTCAGCAATACATTCACTATGGAGCAAGTGTGAGAGCAGACTCCAGGATGACACCTAGGTTGCATGTTCAGATAACTGTGAGGATAATAGTATCCTTATTAGTAATAGGGAAATTCATTTTTAAAATTTTATTTAATTTATTAATTGAGTGTTTTTTCTATGGTTAAATGATTCATATTCTTTCCCATCCCCCTCCCATAGCTGATGCACAATTCCACTGGGTTTTACATTTGTCATTGATCAAGACCTATTTCTATATTATTGATATTTGCACTAGGGTGATTCTTTACAGTCTACATCCCCAATTATATTTCCATCAACCCATGTGATCAAGAATTTGTTTTTCTTCTGTGTTTCTGCTCCCACAGTTCTTTCTCTGAATGTGGGTAGCATTCTTTCTCATAGGTCCCTCAGAAATGTTTTGGATCATTGCATTACTGCTAGTAGAGAAGTCCATTACATTTGATTGTGCCACAGTATATCCATTTCTGTGTATAAGGTTCTCCTGGTTCTGCTCCTTTCACTCTGCATCAATTCCTGGAGGTTGTTCCAGTTCACATGGAATTCCTCCAGTTCATTATTCCTTTTAGTACAATTAATATTCCATCACCAACAGATATCATAATTTGTTCAGCCATTCCCCAATTGAAAAACATCCCCTCATTTCCCAATTTTTTGCCACCACAAAGCGTGGCTATAAATATTTGTATATAAGTCTTTTTCCTTATGATCTCTTTGGGATATAAACCCAGCAGTGGTATGGCTACATCAAAGGGCAGGCATTCTTTTAGCGCCCTTTGTGCATAGTTAGTAATAGGGAAATTTAGAAAAGGAGAGGGTTGGCAGGGGTGGGAGAGCTGTTTTGGGGATGCTAAGTTTGAGATGACTTAATACCTCCAGTTTGAAATATTTAGGAGTAGTTGATAAGGCAAGACTGAAGCTCTGGGAATCATCTGCTTTAGAGATGATAATTGATCCCATAAGAGCTAAAGAAATACCACATAAGTTAAAAAAGAATGAGTATGAAAGCTGATAAGATCTGGGAACAGAGATTTAGGAAATACTCATGGTTCTTTGGCATAATCTGGATGAAGAACCAACAAAGGAGACTGAAAGGAAGCAGATGGATGGGTAGGATGAGAATCAAGAGACAGCAGGGTGGTGGCCTGTCATGGAATTTGTGGGTTGGGGGATGTTGACGAGTCAAATTTGTGTAGCAGGATGAAAAATTGACAGAGTAAAGATGAAGATGCTGGGTCCCAGGGAATGTAGTGCTCAATGTGAATTTTTTTTTTAATTATTAAGCTCTTATACTGTTTGCCAAACTGGTCTAAGCATTGGGGATACAAATAGAAAACCCAGTTGGAACTAAATATTTAACTTTAATATCCATTGAATCAAAGAATTGGGAAATATTTGGCTTAGGTTTCAGTTTTCATAGTGTCTACCTTAATTAGAATCTTTGATAAAAGAGTGCAAGTAAGTTTGACCTTCATAGGACTTGTACTTCGTTAGTACCATGGAGCTTAACTTTATACTTGGATTGCTAATATAGCCTTTATCAAAGCAAAAAGTTAGTCAGCAAATATTAAGCTATCTATTGTGTGCCAGACACTTGTGTTAGGCATTTAAAAGGCACAAAAAAAAATGGAAAAATAAAAGGATAATACTGTCCCCGCCTTCAGGAGCTTAAGTTTCTTTGGAAAAAATAGTATGTACAAATATGAATATATTTAGGATGCGTGCAAAATAAGTACTCGGGAATTTTGGTAATTCAGCTGCTGATTGGTCAAAAGATGCTTTGTATAACAATGATGCTCAAGGTGAATGTTGAAGGAAATAAGAGATTCTAAGAAGTAGAGATGAGAGGAGTGCATTGCAAGTGCATTGAAGGAGGATAACCAGTGTAAAAGGATAGAGACAGGTGGAATGCCGTATGGGAGAAAAAACAAGAAGGCTAAGCAGAGTAGGCTGTAGAGTGCAAGAAGAATATTATGAAGCTAGAAAGGTAGATTGGGATCCAGGTTGTAAAAGGCTTTAAATGTTTAGATTTGTAACTAGAGGCAATAAGAGGTCACTAGAGTATATCAAGTATGGTATGATAGGAATGATAGGGTCATATCTGAGCTTCAAGAAAATCATGTTGGCAGTTTTGTGGGAGATGAATTGGAATAGGGGAGAAACATAAGGGAGAGAGATCAATTAAGAAGCTATTGGAGTAGTCTAAACAAGAAGTGATAAAGATCTAGGTGTGGTATCCCTGTGAAGGTACTAAAGAATGACCAAAATATGAGATATGTTGTGGAGGTAGAATCTGTAAGAATTGGCAGCTAATTAGATAGGTAGTGCAAACAAGAATGAGACACCAAAGTAGAAACAAGATAAAGGGAAGGATGGTTTGTGGGGAGAAGACCACAAGTTTTGTTTTGGATAAATTGAGCTTGAGATGCCTACTAGATGTCTAATTTTAAATGCCCAATAGGCAGTTCATAAAGAAGGCCCAAAGTTCAAGTGAGAAACTGGGACTGGGATATATAGGTCTAGGAATTATCTTTATAAAAAAGAGGAGGTCACTAAATAAAGGAGTACAGAGGGGTGAGGCAGAGCTTGCAGCATAATATGGATAATGATACAGGGGAAAGTAGCTAAGAACTGATCAGGTAGGAGAAGGCCCAAGAGAGAGGATAATATCAAGGTAAAATCCAGAAAAGAGAATTTCCATGTTGTAAGGGTGGTCATAAGAGTCAGATGCTAAAGAGAGGACAAGAAGAATAAGGATTAAGATGCTGCCATTCTTTTTGTCATTTAGGAGATCTTTGGTATAACTATAGAGAGAGCAGTTTCAATTGTTTTTGTGGCCAGAAGCTGTATTGTCAAGGATTTCGAATAGGAGAGGAAGTGGGGAGTGATTAATTAGGACTTTTTTTTTTTTAATGTCGTAGTTTGGTTGTGAAAAGGAGGAGAAAGGACTGTAGCTCAAAGGAATGATAGGGCCTTGTGAAGGATTTCTTAGTATGAGGAGAGACTGGGAATGTTTGTGAGTAGAAAGAAAGGAATCAGATAGAGACAAGATGAAAAAGTGGATATGATTGAAGTAGGGATTCTGCTAGAGAAGATGGAGTGTGGTGGTCAAGGATGCATGTAGATATTGGCACTGACAAGGACAAGAACCATTCTTTTTTCAACAACTAGAGTAAAGGAAGAAAAATTGAGAATTGACAGCAAGGACTTTTTAGTTGAATTAGAAAGGAAGAAGAGGGAGTTCACAGTGAATGGTCTAATCTCAGAAAAGATAGAGTGAAGTTTCCAAGATTTAAAAAATTGTCTTTTTAATTACCTGTTCCAAACATACCTCCAATCACTTTTGGCACAAATATGTAATAAGTTTGTCAGGGAATATTGTGTGCTATCTTGACCTACTGCAGTTTGGCAGAATGAGGCATGTATATTTTGTGCAAGTTATGAAGCAACTTATTCTTTTTTTGGTTTCAAATGAGTAACTTAGGATCAAAACACAGAGATCAAAACATGACAAAGAGAAATTTTTATATTGTATAACAAAGAATAAATTAGGAATACTGTTTTTACCAATTACAGAAATATTTTATTATCTTTCTTGTAATGTTTAATATCCACTCTAGGAGATCTTGTCTGTAGTTCTACCATAAAATGGGGACATTGGACTAGACATAAGATCATTAGAGGAAGGAGAGAACACTAAAAATTGTGGATATCATGGAGGGCTTTACAGAGAAAGTGGTACTTCAACTGAGCCTTGAAGGAAACTTTATTTCCTGTATTTGTTTCCCTTAAGAACATATCTGAACAAAAGCTTTTAATGGGGGAGAATAGATAACAACAAGGATTTTATTTGTCCCAGAAAATATTGTTAAAGCATGCATAGCGCATATTGAGCAATAAGAAGATATTTTTCTTTATTTGCATTCTTGCTTTCTCTTCCTTGACCCCCAATTCTTTAATTAACTTGAAATATCTGGAATGTGCTCTAACTCTAAAGCAATATATACAAATACTAATTGTAATGCCTGGAGTTCAGCTTCCCAAGAGCACTATATCTGGAATTTAGTAAATTAAGTGAGGCTATTTATAACTTAATTATTCATAGAATTTGGATTCTCATATTACTTTTATTCTTCATTTGAAGGTTGAAGAGATGGTGAAGAACCACATGACTTACTCATTACAGGATGTAGGTGGGGATGCCAACTGGCAATTGGTGGTAGAAGAAGGAGAGATGAAGGTAACACCTATTAAATAATTTATAAATAAATGTAAGAATTTATAACTTGTTTATAATTTTACTAATATAGAGGGCAAGAACACACATTAGGGCATAATGTTTAGACAGTGCCTAGGAAGTACAAAATTCTTCCTAGCCTGGATTCAAGTATCCTATCTAAAATTTTTTAGAATCTTTGATTGTGGCGATCTTATATATGCTACTCAAATAGATCATGTTTCCCTATCTCCATGAGCCAAAGTTACAAGGATTTGGGAAAAAATAAAAATTTGGGTTTTAAACAAATTATAGGTAGTAGATATCAAGGTTTTCTGCTTGAATCTCATAATTTACATATTGGGGTTTTTTTGTTCATTTTATTTTCACTGAATCTCCATCCTTCTCTACATAATTATTTCCTTGCCTCTTGTGGCTACATATCTCTCTCTCTCTCTCTCTCTCTCTCTCTCTCTCTCTCTCTCTCTCTCTCTGTCTCTCTGTCTCTTTGTCTATTTCTGTCTCTGTCTTTAAGTCTATAAATTAGAGTTACTTTACCTGTCTCCATCAGAGGATGATGTTTCCAGATTAGGGATTCCCTACCTTAGTAATATTATGGCTCCAGGCCAGAAAGGAAAATCTGTTGGTAACATAAAAAGAGGAAGAGACCAGTAGCAAGGAAATGATTACACTATAGTTTTGAGGTGATGGAGGTCATATTTGGACTTAGGTAGTGAGTGCATAAAGGGAATAAAAATGTCAGAGATAGTTTACAAAAAAAAATAGGATAGGATAGTTCTTGAAGATTGGATGAGAGGAGTCAAATCAATGATAATTTCAAGATTTTTGAGCTTTGGCATTTAAAAAATAGTAGTATAATTGATGAATAGGGCAGCTAATTTCTGGAGAAAGGTGGTCTAAGGCTACAAGGAAGGTTCATCATGAGTCAGGAAGATTACTATAAGAGAAAGTCCAATGGTATTGGGAAAATTTCTTTTAAAAACCATTTTATATCGCCATAATTAGATTAAGTCTACACTACTCATCTTTAATCACCAACTGTGAGAACACCTCTAATTCTGGGAGGTTGATAACACAAGTGTGCTAGAGTGAGTGGCAAATCAAAATCAACTGACTGCCCCCTAGGCAATACTATGAGAATCGTCTATTGTGATTGGACATACAAATTAGGAGGAAGGCACAGGAAGTGATACATAAGTGACCCCTTTAGAAAGAGGGAGTTGAGTGAGTGAGAGGTCTTCTGTGGAAGAGAGCGTATGGCGAAGGACCTCTTCTAGTTTGTGGAGGTGGTGAGTTTAAATTCTGACTGAATCTTCCTGAACTTCTCTTAAGGAACTTCCTTAATAGAGGTCCTCTGGCCCTCTGACTCTAGGCTGAAGGTTAATTAAGATCTACCTGGATTAATTAAGAGGATCATAGTAAAATACCTACTGGGTTAGATTCTTATTTCCTTATTTCCTCTCTCTCTTCTTAATTGTAAATAAACTTCCATAAAAGTCAGTTTTGACTTGAGATTATTCTTAATTGAGGTTTGATAATAGTTCAATTCTCTGGTGACCATCTTTTATTATATTGAATTTAAAAAAAAAAAAAAAAAACCTTTTCCCCCCTTACAAAATCTTATTTCTAGACTTGATGAGTTTGAGGTAATACAAGACATCCAAGATGAAGTATCCAAGACATAAGTTGAAAATGTGGGGCAGAAACCTAGGAAATAATCTCAGTTCTGAAAAGAAAGGCTTTAGAATCATACATGGAGAAGCAATAGTTGAAGCCCATACTAGAGAAAAGTCTTTCAAGAGAAGTATATTCAGAGAAAAGGATGCAGAATTGAGCTTGCCATTTCCCAAATTTAAAGGGAGAGGAGAAAGTACAAGAGATGGGAAAGTAAGTCTTAGAGGAAGAACCAGCATCATTTTAGTATCAAGGATATCAAGAAAGAAGAGAGTGGTTGACAGTGCTTGGTGCTTAAGAAAAGAAAATTGTAACTAAGAAAAACTATTGAGTTTGACAATTCAAAAGCCTTTAGGGATTTTAGATAAGATTTGAAAAATCGATATATAGGCAAATTATACCAATCATACCAACTCTGAGAGGTAAGTGCTATTTTCATTCCCATTTTCAAAAGAGGAAATTGAGGAAAATGGAGATGAAGTGACTTGCTCAAGGTTACACAGCTACTATCTAAGGCTAGATTTGAATTTGTATCTTTCTGACTCCAAGCCCAGCACTCTTATGTACCGTGCCATTGAACTGCCTCGGATATAGTTCCTAGAGGGCAAGGAATTTTTTTTTAATTTTATCTTTATATCCCTAGCCAGTGGCATATAATAAATACTTTTAATAGATGTTAATTGAATTGGATTAGAATTGCATGTTGCGATTATTTGTAAATTGAGCAAAGAACACAAGTGAAGAAATTAACCTTGAATAGGTTAAATATTTTCCTTTGAGACAGAGGAGAGGCCTAAGAACATGAAAGAAATATTTTGAAGTAGAGAAGATGAAATGGCATTTAAAGCATTATATATTTTTTATAATTCTTTAAAGCTTACAAAGAATGTTCCTTTAAAATTCTTTTGTGAAGTAGATAGTTATGTATTATGTAACTCTGATTTTTAAAGATGAGAAAACTGAGAAGGTTTGACTAGCCCAAAATCACATGATTTTAAGTTTGAGATTTGGTCAGAGAACTTGTGCCAAATGTTCTTTTTTCAGTAAAATGGCAAGTGAAATTATTTGTGGAGAGTAAAATAGAGGGATATGAATATTGAAGACTGACTTTTGAGGCAAGGTTTGAAACAGCTGCTGTGGCAGGTGCATCAGAAAATTAAAAAGATGAATAAAAGGATTGCTGAGCAGCAGTGAAGAGTAGTTTTATTGTTTAATTCAAAGAGGACAAAGAATACAGTATCAACATTGTGCAATATTTGAGATTCAGATAGAAAGCCATGACAAATGATCTGACCTTCCTGAATCCAGAATATTAAATTTATTTCCGTGTAGGTTATTTGTAATAAGATTAATCAGGTCATGTTTGGACCTCCCTCTTCAACTTGAGATCAGAAAGGGCAAACTTCATTCCTCAGAAAAATAGGTATTTTTCTTCCTTTGATGTGCCTACCACCAAGATAGCCAAATCATAGTTACAATTTGTCATTTTGCTTTTTAAAATTCTAATCAAAATATTGCTGAATATTGCTTTAGTTAGAAAAAGGAGGAAGAGAAACAGGTTAGCTGTTTTGGTATTTAGAGTAATAATGTTTATATGCTTTACCATCATGGTCATTTCCCCTTATCTAACATGAGAGTTCTCCTCTCCCTTAATAGTCTGGATGGCGAATAATAAAAAGGGAACTAACCCCAGAATCAGGAAAACCAAATTCCTCCAGATACATATATTAACTCTGTCAACAAAGGGAAAGTAATTTAACTTCTCCATGCAGCCTATAAATTGCATGGCGGGTGGAGATCTTCATTGAACTTCCCTACCCCAGAGCTGTGAAACATATCCTAAACCATATCCTAGAAGTACTGAACAAGATTAAAATATAATTGGGAAATATTTAACAAAATAAAATTTAAAAATAATAGATAATGTTAATGTGTAGTTTTCTTTCGGAGTGAGTGTACAGCCGGCAGGGATCCTTAAGTATACTTTATTGGCCCCTTTTTTTGAATTTGATATCACTATCCTACACCAATGAAATCACTGAAGGTTTTGTTTTAATTTGGCTTAAGGCAAACCTAAGATAAGAGCATGCCTAATTGAAGAAAAATTCTACAAAACAGATGTCGATAAAATACATCTTTTGGGGGATTTAAGTAAATTAACATGAATGAATTGAGCCAAATGATAAAGTTAAGCAAAACATTTTTGTTTTTTTTTTCTCCATGCTGATTTAAACCTTGGCAGGCTTAATTTTTCTTCACTTTAATCTAAAAATTTTTAGAATTTAGTTTTTGCATAATTTTAATTACCAGAAATGGTGCTTTATCATTTATTCTTCTAGAACATGTAAAAGTCTTGTAAACATTTGCTAAGTTTTTACCATGTGTAGTGTATGCTAGGTTCTGGTTAAGATACAAAGCTTAGAAAAGGAAAATTGCCCTCAAGGAGCTTATAGACTATTAAAAAAGTTGATGTATATATAAGTAACTATCACCTTGTAAGAGAGAAGTTATATATGTGCAGGTACCCGTAATTATAACTTAATAAGAGGGATGTTATATATACAAATAAATATAACACAAAATAAAACATGTAGGAAGGAGATAAATTCTATTTAAAGCCTCAATAGAAGCATTATTGGATGCAAGAATTATGGAAGAGTTCATGGAAGAGGTGGTATTCAACTTGGTTTTTTTTTTTAAGGATTGTCAAAATTTCAACAGATAAAATGACAAAAAAGAAGGAGCTCCAGGAATAAGGAAAATTAGCCTGAGCCCAGTGAATAAAAAGATGGGAAAACATAAGATTGATACAGAGGCTGGCAAGAAGTTTCTTTTGACTGAAGGTTAGAATATTTTGACAGGAATTACAAAAGAAGACTATGAAATGTTTTAAATTCCAAGATAAAGAGTTGGAACTATTTGGTGGTCAGAATATTGAAGATTTTAAACAGGGATGGTATGCCCAAATCTAGGCTTAAGGATAATTTACCTAGCAATGGTATGAAGGATGACTTTGACAGGCAAGGAAAGTCTAGACACTAGAAGACTTAGAGTGATTATAGTGGAAATAGAAAAGAAAGAGACAAATGCAAGGGATTATTCAGAGCAGACAAGATTATTGTGGTAGAGAAGAGTTTTTCTTTTTTTCTTTTTAGTCACAAGGTTGAACATGGGCAATTAGTGAATGATAATTAGGTTAGCTACCTACTGAGCTAGTGAAGTTTGGGGAAAAAGATAAGAAGTTTGCTCTAATAAATGTTGTGTAAATTGTTCATAGATAGTTTATATTTGATTCTAGAACTTGGAAGAGATGTCAAAAGATAGAGATACAAATTGGGGACCCTTTCAGGTAGAAGTTCTACTTGAAGCAATCGTAGTTAAATTAGATTGATAAGAAAGAGAATGTGAGAAAAAAGTCACAAGATCAAAACAGTGAGGAATATTCCCTTTAAGGAGTCAAAAATCTGACAAGAAGCCAACAAATAGTTGGCAATAGAGGATTTGTTAGAGGTTCGGGGCAGCAAAGGATAGACATATGTGGAAGGAACTGGTGATCAATAGGACAGTCTCTTAACAATCCTCTTAGCTTCCATTCTCTCCTCGCAGTTGCCAAAATAATGTTCCTTGAGACATATGTTGCCAAATGTACTTATTGTGTTGGTTTATTTGCTTAGCTGCTCTTTTTTTTTCCCCTATAAAAGAGGGTTCTGATGGGAAAGAGGATTGGTATTAGAAAGTGACTGTGATTTGGGGGGCAGGATGGTAAGTATAAGCCAAACATTTTTCAAGGGATAAGAAATCTGTCAAAGACACAGAAGCCAATCGTATGTAACTCTCCTGCCCAAAGAACTTTACTGGTCTCTTTTGCCAGTAAAATACCAACTCCTCAGTTTGATACCTAAGGCCCTTCAAAATCAGACTGCCCTCCAAGCATTATTTCACTTTACTCCTCTTCACACTTTTTGTTTTATTTTGTTTTGCGTGGTTTGGTTTGTTTTGTTTTTAATCCTTAATTTCTGTCTTAGAATTGGTACCAAATATCTAATCCGAGGCAGAAGAGTGATAAGGGCTAGGAAAGTGGGATTAAGTGACTTGCTTGAGGTCACACCTAGGAAGTGAACCCAAGACTTCTCCTGTCTTCAGGCCTAGCTCTGTATCCATTGAGCCACTAGCTACCCCTTCACACATTCTTTATATAAGTCAAAATGACATACATACTGTCTTCCTTTTCCACTGCCACATAAACTACCCCCTGTTTCTAATGTTCTCTCCTTCCTTACTGCTTTTCAGTATCCTCTTCCTACAGAGCTTAGCTCAGGTACCAGCTCTATCTCTGGAGCCTTCTTTCAGGAAGTCACATGAACTTCGCAGTATATTTATCAGTGTACAAATTTTGTGAGCAAATCACCATTTGCCTTCTATAAAATGTAAGCATCATGAGGGTAGAGACTAATAAACTATCTCAATTTTCTCCATTTTTGGTTAGGCTGATGACCTTACAAAGCAAATCTGTTAGAATTTTAAGTTATGGTTTCTTAATTTAAATGTCCAAAGATTACTCCATAATGGTTCTTGGGACAAAAATTAATATAAAGTTTTGTGATTTTAAAAAGTTTCATTTAACTTGTCATTGAAGATGGATTTGATCCGATTCCTATCCTTACCCCAAATTTATTTTAGGAGAATTTAATTTTGGAAATAATGTTGATAGTAGATTCTAAAAGGAGATAGTATTTGAAGGTATAATGTTTTCTTTGGGACTTGATTTTCTTTTTCAGTAAATTTCTTATGTATTCTCCATATAGGTTTATAGAAGAGAGGTAGAAGAAAATGGAATTGTTCTGGATCCTCTGAAAGCTACTCATGCAGTTAAAGGAGTGACAGGACATGAAGTTTGCAGTTACTTCTGGAATGTTGATGTTCGCAATGACTGGGAAAGTAAGATGCCACTATTAATCTAATTTGTCTAACTTAAAAAAAGAATTCTTTCATAATCTTGGCTTTTTTTTCTCTGAAATATAATTTGGAAAGATAATGTCCAGAAAGTTCTATGGATGATCGATTAAATTTTTGTCTTTATTTGCAAATCACATAGAGTTTTAAGAATCTTTCATGACTGACATTTGCTCTTCAGTGACATGAAATAGATAGTCCTAACAGATGGCAGAATCTTCATTTTTACAGATAAGGAAGTAGGTTAGAGAATTGATTTGAAAAAGATCATATAGTTGGTAAATAGCTGAGCTGAAAATAGAACCCAGTCTTTTGATCTTTCAGCCCTTTTTTCCATCAGATCATTCTGTCTACCTCATAGAAACCCTAGTGAGCTTTATTATGCATGTATGCATGAGTTCATAAAAATGTTTCATTAAGTGTTCAATCTATACATAAATGTTTCTATCAGACATTATTTGGCTTCTTCAAAAACCTGCCTATCCTAAACCTATGTTCCTGGTTGTCCAATTTCACCAGAAGTATTAGTATCCTGTGTCATAATGTCAGGACACTATTTGAATTACAATGGCTAATATTCCTTTTCCACTGTGTATTCATAGAGCCTTTTGGACCCGTATCAGACTTTTGGGTTTTTTTCTATTCCACATCTCCAGAAGCCCTCAACTCTGCACCTTATCTTTTCAGCCTTGTTATCAGGATTGAAGTAATCTGTTGTGACCTTTTAGTCCTTTTCTTCTTCCACACTTCAAAGCTTGTCTTTATCCATCCTCTGTTGCTCGGTACCATTATTAGATGTTAGGTGGCCCCTAGGTTCACCAAGGTTGTCTGTGCTCCTGATTCTATCCGTCCACACTGCCAGTTCCTCCAGGACTGGGCTCCATTAATCATTCCATCTACTCACTTCAACAATGGACTCTTTACCTTCTGAATATGTGTCTGTTTCCCCTGTCCTTTACAAAAAACAAACCAAAAAAAAAATCCACCTTATTATTAACCTTCACCCCATAGCCCTTCAAACTGTTGTCACGGGATCATCAGTTCATAGCAGGGAAGGACTTTAGTGGTCATTTAGTACAATCTCATTTTGCAAACAAAGACTTTATTGTCCAGAGATGTTAAATTATTTGAACCCAACTTTTTTGACTCAAAATATATAGTATTCTTTCCATGACACTATACATTTCGTGTGTCTCGTGCCATTTAGTCATAAATTTTTAGAGAGATTAATACTTACTGCTTCTGCTTCTTCATTATCCAGTTACTCTTCAGAGTAACTTGCTTTCTGGCTTCCTCCTCTATCACTTCACTATTTTCTCCAGTGTCAATCAGCAAGCATTTGTTAAACAGTTATAATTAGTGTCTATTAAAAAGTAAAGAATACCTGATGACTTCCTAATTGCCAGATATCATCCTTCTTTCCTTTGGCTATTTCTGTCTTCTTGAGGCTCCTTTATCCTTTGGCTTCCATGATAGTTTTTCTTCTTTTTCTCCTAAATAGTCAGGAATAAACAGAAGACCATCCCTTAGTCTTTTTTTTTTTAAACCCTTAACTTCTGTGTATTGGCTCCTAGGTAGAAGAGTGGTAAGGGTGGACAATGGGGGTCAAGTGACTTGCCCAGGGTCACACAGCTGAGAAGTGTCTGAGGCTGGATTTGAACCTAGGACCTCCCATCTCTAGGCCTGACTCTCAATCCACTGACCTACCCAGCTGCCCCCATCCCTTAGTCTTTTATTAGTTCATCTCATATTAATATTCTGGTAAAAGTAGATTACTCTCCTCCCCCACCCCCCCAAGAGCTCTGTACTCAGTCCCCTTATTTTCTGCACTTTCTAATCTAGACCTATAGTTTTAGTTATCATCATTTTGTAAATAACTTCCAAATTTTATATATTTAGTCAAGATCTCTTTGACCTCCAGTTTTGCATTTCTGGCTACCTGTACAGGGACATCTCTGTCTAAATATTCTGCTGGCACATGAAACTATGTCCAAAACTAAACTTTCCCTATCCCTGATATTGGCCCTACTTTACTATTCCTAATTTTAGCACTAATCAGTCATATTCATTGGGCTACCAAGTCCTCTCACTTTTATCTCTATAATCTCATGTCTGTGCCCCTCATCTCCTATCTATTCAAACTGCCACTAATGTTCTTAAGGCTCTGTAATAGTCCCCAAACGGTCTCTCTGCCTTTAGTATCTCCTATTTTGTATCCTTCACAATGTTAAAAAATATGTATTTTTATAACTTTAACTATGTCACTTATATTCAAAAACTTTTAGTGCCTTCTGATTTCCTGTAGGATAACTGAGCATTTAAAGCCCTATAAATACTGGCCTCAATCTACCTTTCTAGTTTGTTTCTCCTTTTCACATTTTGCATTTCAGCTACATTGGACTATTAGCTATTCCCTGATTTCATTCTTTCCTCTCTTGCCTTTATTCAGAAGGGCCTCATACTCAGTACATACTCCTTTTATTCTAGTCTATTGGGATCATTCTTTTTAATAGACACTAAGCTCAGAAGCCATCTCTTTACATGAAGCCTTTCCTGATCCTTCTTTGTAGAAAACCCTTCATATCTCTTTTGTCTTAATTATTTATGTGTCTTAGCTCCTTATAAGATTGAACGCCAGTTGACAGAAACACTGGCTTTGTTCTTTTTTTTTTTTCTTCTCTTTTTTTACCTAGCACCTAGCATGGACCCTTGGGTACTCTTTAAAAATCAGGTGTATGGTTTCATCAGCTCCTTGGTTCCAATGCAGATGAGTGAGTGCTCTGTCCTAATCTTAAAGTGTTTCCTAAGGCACTGAGAGATTAAAACATTATGCTCAGAATCACTGGGTCAGAGCTGAGTCTCAAATTCAGGTCCCTCTTTCCTCAGGGATATATGTATTTAGTAGATGTCAAACATTTGTTGAAAGGAAATAGAGATTTGGGAGTACTAGAAAAGGAGATTACCTAATGATTAATACTAGCAACCATAATTTATTTATGGTCTTAGTATAGAGTCTATTAATGCTTTCTATTTGTGTTTGATATAAAGACTGCTACATTTTACTATATTTAGTAATGTATACATGTTGGCATTAGTTGTTAACTAATAAAGTTAGCCCCCTAATTTTGGATTCATTGATCTGCTCATGAAACCTACTCAATACAAATAGATCAAATAATTGCACTTTTTTTCACCGAAGTAAGAACTTATTTCACTGTTTTGTCTAATCTTATGAAGGTTCTCCTGTTTATATACTAAGACAATTCAAAGTGATACTCTTAGTCTTTATGGAGCTTCATTCATGTCCAAATTTTAAGACATGAAGCCATTGGTTGCAAGTTCTTGGATTCTAATACAAAATAAATCTTGAACACAAATGCATTCTTAAAGTATATAATGTCTTGAAAAAAGAAGGTTCATTGTTGAGTCAGTTTTTCTAATAGTCCCACTGATGGCCTCTGACTTTTAGAATACTTTTAGGGCCTGAGAGGAGTAGTAAAATCATTTATTTGAATAATACCAGATATACACACTAACTCACATACATTCTTATGTATATGTGAAATAGTTATGTGATACTAAAAGTAAAAAAAAGCATTATTATTATTAATCTGATTTCCTTCATTTCAGCAACTATTGAAAATTTCCATGTTGTGGAAAAATTAGCCGATAATGCAGTCATCGTTTACCAGACTCACAAGGTATTACCTTTTTTTATCTGTACACTTTTAACATTCTGATGCTCTAGAGAATTCATGTAATCAGAAAGCATTTATTTAGAGCCTGTTATGTGCCAAACATAATTAGACCCTGGAGATAACAAATACTAACATAAAGATCCATACCATCAAGATATTATGTCCTTCAGGCATGAGGGACAGCCAGTACAAAGAAAAGCACAGAGATAGGAAGTAACTGGTTATGCAAGAGAAAGAGGAAAAAAAGACTAGTTTGTCTATATCAGTGGTTCCCAAACTTTTTTGGCCTACTGTACCCTTTCCAGAAAAAATATTACTTAGCCCCCTGGAAATTAACTTTTTAAAAAATTTTAATAGCAATTAATAGGAAAGATAAATGCACCTGTGGCCATCACAGCTCCCCCTGGATCGCTGCAGCACCCACCAGGGGGCGGTAGCGCCCATTTTGGGAATTACTGGTCTACATGGTAGAATGCAGTGAGGGGGATAATGTGTTATAAGATTGGAAAGGCAGAATGAAGTCAAATACTGAAGCACTTTAATGCCAAAGGAGTTTATGCTTGGATCTAGAGGGAGCAAAGACCCACTCCATTTTATTTAGTAGAAGATTCACATGCTGCTAAGATTTCTACTTTGGAAAATCACTGTAGTAGCCCCAAAGAGAATAGATGAGAGTGGAGAGAGATTAGAGGCAGAGAGGCCAAATAGGGGGTTGTCATCTAAGCTAAAAGATGATGGCAGACTGAACCATGATGATGGTGGCTATGTGAGTTGAAAGAAGATACACAAAAGAGAGTGTGGAGATTTAAAAAACAAAAACAAGATTGGATAGCTGATTAAATAAATTGGATGAGGGAAAAATGAGTCAAGAAAAACACTGAAGTTACAGATATAAGTGACATGGATGTTGGTAACCTCAGTAGAAATAAGGAAACTCTGGAGCAGATTGGGGGAGAAAGAAGACAAGTTCAGTTTTAGAGAAGTTGAGCTTGAAATGCCTTACAGATACCATAATTCAAAATGTCCTGTAAGTAATTTGATTAGATAGGATCAGAGATCAGAAAAGAACCTAGAACTAGATAGGCAGATCTGGGTGTCATCTACATAGAGATTGTAATTAAACTCATAGAATCTAATGAGGTCATCAAATGAAAATATAAATAGAGAAGAGGGCCCAGAACAGCGCCTTGGGGTACATACACAATGGGTACGATATAGATGATGGTCCAACAAAGAAGATTGAGAAGGAGCAGTAAGTCAGATGTGTGAGAAGAGAATCAAAAGAAAGCAGAGCCGTGAAAAACCAGAAAGAAAACCAAGAGGAGACAGGATGGGGAACAGAATCATGCTGCAGGAGGGACTGGAAGGAATGCAGATTGAGCAAAGATCATCAGGCTCAACAATTCACGTTGGGAGAATCAGTCTCCTTTGAGAGGTATGGGCAGACTTGAGATGAAAGAGGGTTTGAGGAAGTGAGTGTTAAAGAGGTGAAAGTGGAGACAACAAATAGAAATACCATTTTTAGGAAATAGTAGGAGTGATAAAATCTAGTGAAAGTTTTTTAAGGATGAAGGAGACTCAGGCATGATTATATGCAACAAAGAAAGAACCAAACAGGTAGGGAGAAACTGAAGATTAGAGAGAGGGATAAGGATTATACAGTGAGGACAGTTAACTGGGAGGGTATGAGTTAAATGGCATACAAACTAAGATTGTCTTAGGAGAAGGAAAACTTTTATCAGAAACTAGAATAAAAGAGGAACTAATGGTAATTGCTATCAAGAGGTTAGGGCTTTGGGACAATTACTTGGCTCAGTGGATAGAGAGCCAGGCCTAGAGACAGAAGGTGTCCTGGGTTTTGGGTCAGGCCTCAGACACGTCCTAGCTATGTGACCCTGGGCAAGTCACTTAGCCCCCCTTTCCTAGCTCTTACTGCTCTTCTGCCTTGGGACCAATACTTAGTATCAGTTCTAAGACAAAAGGGTAAGAGTTTTAAAAAAAGGTTAGGAAATGAAAAGAAGGTGAGAAATATTAGCTCAAAAAAATTGCTCTTTCTCAGTAATGCATGAAGCAAGATTCTAAGCTCAGAATCTGACAAGGGAGACTGATGTAGGAGGTTTCAGAAGAGAAGAGAAGGTTCCAAACATTTTCTGTGCAAGTGGGATAAAGAAGCAATTAGAGAAGAACAAAAAGATGTCCTGTCTCTATTGTGGGGCCACTTTAAATTGGATAACATAAATTTGTAATGGGGATGAGATAACCACCACTAGAATTTGGATTGGGGCATAAAGCTGCATAAGCCAAACCTCAAAGGAGGATCTAGAAATGGCAGTGGAGAGCAAGGAGCCATTTTTGAGAAGTAAGAGAAGAAAGTATTTGCCGAGAGGATATAAACAAAGGGTATGGTTGTCATGTCAGGGGAAGTCAAGTCTTTCATGAGTGCCCACAGACTGAAAGATCATGACAACAAGGTCTAAAATGAAGGGAAGTTTAATAATAGAATTAGAGTTCTATAGAGCACCATAGAAGAAAATATACAAACTTTTTAGTCATGTACTGTAATGCTTCCTAGCAATATGAAAGAAAATTAAATATCTCAAAATGTCTAAAAAATGTTTTTAACAATTCATAAATTTTATTAATTTGAGAGTTAATTAAAGCAAGAAATTTACCAGCAGGATCTGAATTATAAATAAATATGGAGAGTACATTAAACCATGTGTTTCTTTGTTCTTTTTGAAAGAGGCTTGCTTTTTTAAAAAAAGATGAAAAAGTTAATAATTTTTAAAGCATTAATATACTTATGAATGTGAAATGAAAAGTATTTTATCAGCCACCTCATGAAGTTGTTAGTGCCAGCCTCTGTTGCCAGCAATAGAGAAGTCATCTTATATAGGTATTTAACTTTGTTGTGAAAAGGTATTCTATCCTCTTAAGACCGATAATCCCTGGTTTTAGTTCTTGCTCTTAAGTTGAGGGTTTAGACTAATAATAACTAACCTTTATATAACACTAAAGTTTATAAATTTCTTCATGTACCTTATCTCATTCAAACCTGACTGCTACAATGTTATGCTCTTGGTGTTATCCCAGTTTTACAGGGGAGGAAAGTGAGTCTTAGAAAGGATAAGTGACTTTCCCCCGTGGTCAAATAGCTATTAAAAGTTAAATATGGGATTGAAATCCAGATGTTCCTGACTCCAAGTCTAGCACTTTATCTACTAACTTTGTTGCCTCTTTTCTTTGGAAGCATGAGTGTCCTACCTAGAATCATCATCATGGATCTGTTGTTTCATTACTTCAGGAGTTTCCTCCTCTGATGCAGATCACAACCTGTTCCTGCCTGACCCACCTGTGTAATTCTTGTCCATGTTCCTCCCAAGAATTTACCATCATTCCCAAGACCTTCTTTCTTTATTCCCAATGTTACAAGCGTAGCAGTGGAGCTGTCCTCTAGTCATCGTTTACTCTAGTCCCATGACAAGCTCATCTTTTCTTCCTTTCCTAAATTTCTTTATGTCCTTTACCACTGTTCTTTTTCAACTATTCAGTTTTTATAGCTTTGTAAAACCATAAACTCAGTTTCATTTTTAACCCTTTTTAGAGAGGTCTCAGCTTTTATTTTTATAAGCTTCCATATTCTGCTTCTTCATAATGTGTCAGTAGCCAAAATGCATATTAGTTTGGTTTTTGTAGTAGATATATTTAGATAGAAAGAATTCTTCGTTTTTCAATAAGTTCTGACTTCTTATACCAGAGGGTGTGGCCTGCTTCTCAGCGTGATGTGTTATACCTCTCTGCCATTCGGAAGATAGCAGCATTGACTGAAAATGACCCTGAAACTTGGATTGTGTGTAATTTTTCGGTGGATCATGACAGTGCACCCGTGAGTACCTAAGCATTTTTATCATGAAAAATGGCATAATTTAGAAAGAAAATGAAAATAAAGGGAATGATTATATGCTTGCCAGGTATTAACTTGATTCTTTTTTCTTTGATGTTGCATTAACCAAGCAACCCTACAAGTAAAGTTGTTTCATTCATATAAAGTTATGAATTTCTTTAGCTGAATATGGTTTATCAAAGGATACCTCTGGCAACAGTGTGAATATATACAGCCTTTATTTTCCAATTGAAGTATATTTCCTGACTCTTGGAAATATTTAATAGTGGTAGCACCATATTCACAGGATTATTCAGAAAACTTTAGTTTCTAAACTAATGACATAGCTCATTTGTTAAACATGGGTCACATTTATAGCTTTAAAGTTATCAGAAAAACATAGTAAGCCATGTCTTTTGGGAGTAGTTATTAATGAACTGCCTGACAACTACAATCCCACCAGCAGTTCTTAAGCTTCCCTGTTTTCTTCCAGGATGACTCTTCCAGAACATACATACATACATACATACATACATACATACATACATACATACATACATACATACATACATCCAGTTTGCATGCATTACTAGAAATGATGTTTACATAACTGCTTCCTTGGATTTATTTAAATGATTTTAAGAGAAAATCAAAAGAAAAATTTACTTTCACTGACATGTTAGAGTAATTATTAACTAGTGTTTTTTCTTAAGCATTTATATTGACTAAAACTCTTGGTTTGGGATTTTTGCAGGTAAACAATCGATGTGTCCGTGCCAAAATAAATATTGCTTTGATATGTCAAACTTTGGTAAGCCCACCAGAGGGAGACCATGAAATAAGCAGGGACAATATTCTATGCAAGATCACATATGTAGCTAATGGTATGTGGATTTTTAGTATTGCTTCTCTTTATAGCTTGAACAATATGTTTGTTGTAACTAGAGGATGAAAAAGACAAATATGTTAAAGACGTTAATAAGTGACTACTTTACAGTACATTTAGAATGTAAAAAATGGGGAAGGAAATGAACAATAATTTTAGCTAACCTTATTGTCAGGCCTTTTGTTTTTCATTATTAGATGTCTGTTAGCCTTCTGCATATTATTCTCATTTCAGTTGTTTATAGCTTAATGAACAATCTGTTTACTTCAGCGCAAGTTTCCTGCCATAATGCAAAAGTTAATAAACCCCATTTCTACTTTTCTGTCATCAGTTAATTCCAACTTCCTATCAGATAATGTTAATTTTTTAAAAGTAGTCCTTTTGATGTGAACTTGCCTCATTATACTTGCTTTTTCCTTCTTCCTGCCTCAAGAAAAAGAGATCTTTTTTTAAACCCAGTGTAAAAACTTGCATTCTTCATCCCATTTCTTCTTTAGTTATCCTTCCTCTTCAGTTACTTTGAGGCCCTTCCACTCCACAAGCCCTATCTCTGCCTACAAATATAGTCAGCTTTGCTTTTTTTTTTTTTTAACCCTTACTTTCTGTCTCATTACCAACTCTCTAAGACAGAAGAGCAGGGGCTAGGCATTAGGATTGAGTGTCCCAAAGTCACACAGCTAGGAAGCGTCTGAGACCAGTTTGAACCTAGGTCTTCCTGATGCCAGGCCTGGCTTTATCCACTGAGCCACCTAGCTGCCCTGTGCTTTGCTATTTTTCATACACTTTCATTTAACCCACCTTTCCCATATAACATGCTATTTACTTTTGCTGACAAGTAGTCTTTATATGCTGCTGTAACTTCCTTGATACCTTGACCTCTCCTTAACCCCTAGCAATCTCATTTTTGCCCCAAATCTAACCCCTTTGCCCTACTCAAGCAATCCTTTCTATCTTGTCTCCTCCAGCAGATTGCTTCTCTATCAATCTCTACTCTGCCATTTATTTTCACTTTGTTCCCTATTATACCTAGTCAACCTGAAAAGGGGGGCCACTGGAGCACCCAGCAACTCCCCACCAACCCTGCTGCCCCCTTGTCGGAGGCACAGGACTGGTTCCCCACCACAGGGGAAGCCTGGACCCCCCTTGCCCCAAGACCCACAGCGCTCAGCCAATGCGCCGGGGAACGGGTTCTCTGAGGAGGTGGGGTATCGAGAATATTTCCTTGCCTACTACCTACAAGTATATCTCAACTGTTTCCAAAATCCCTTACTCAATCCTTCTGTTCCCACTATCATCCTATATCTTTTCTATACTTTGTAACCAAACTCCTTGAAAAGGCCATCAACAAATTTTATTATTATAAAAGTTATTCTCTCCAAAATTACCAGTGATTTAATTGCCTAATTTGGTAACCTTTTCTCAGTCTTCATCCTCCTTGACCTCTCTGAAGCCTTTTACACTGCCAGTCATTCTGTTCTTGATCCCCTCTTCTCTCTAGCTTTTTGGGACACTACTCTGCTGCTGGTTCTCCTGCCTAGCTTACTGCTCCTTCTCTGTCTCTTTTGCTAGATCCTAATCCAATATGCCTTCTAAACTCTTGTCCCACAGGGTTCTGTCCTAGGCTCGTTTCTACCTCTATACTTGGTGATCTCATTAGCTCTGCCGGATTTAATTCTCTCTGATGCTGATTCTCATATCTGCCTATTATGCCCTAATTCCCCACCTGATGTCTAATCTCGTATCTCCATCTGTAATGCTTCTTAAACTCCCAAAAGGAATCCATTTTCTTTTTGCTCTAAACACTTCCTGATGTAGAGAAATATTCATTAATTAAGAATTCATTAGGAAATAGAGTTAAGTAGCATGACTTATTGATATATACATAAGAGAAATTAATAAATTGGGTTTCTTTAAATCTGAATGGAATATAAGAGATGTTTGATAGGAGAGAATTTTCCCAAAGAGCTTCAGGAAAGACAGTTGATCTAACAATTCACTCTTTGGGCTAACCTGAACAAGGAAGGTGATCCAAAAGAGCAGCTCTGCGAGTTTGGAAAATCTTGGTGAATTTATGTTCTGAGAATAAACCATCTTATCAGGCCAGAGAAGAGGACATTGTTGGGTGCAGTACCTGTGTCTGATCCAATAGGTGGCAGTAAAGTCTGACCTGTTAGAGTGAAGAAGGCAGTGGAATCTGACCAGCTGGAAATCACAACTGAACTTCTTGTTTATAAGTTTATATTTAGATTAGGATAGCTAAATAAGGATTTTGAGGTTTTAGATAAATAGGAAGAGAAGATAGCTTCGATTCTGTTGAAGGAGAAGAAAGTCCTCACAGCCCAGATTAGTTGGTTGGTTATAGTTAAGATTTATTAGCATAGGGACCTACTTAATATAAGAAATACCTTTCTACCTGTTTTCCTTTTACTGTCCCTTCCTCTAATTTTTTTATACCTATAATAAATATATTTTTATATAACTGGCCTGAGCCAGAATTCTTTCAGACTGTTTAGAGAAGCCCTCTTTCTCAATGGTTAAAACAACAGCCTGTCCACTCAGGACACAGGTATTGGTAATATCAATACCAATACCAATAATCCATAAGGATCAATAACCCTTATAACGCTGATTCCTGTCTTGACTGAAGAAGGAAGCACCATTCCCCCAGTCCTTCAGATTCCCAACCTAAGGTCATCTTGGATCCTTCACTATCTCTCACCTCATATCCAAGCTGTTGCCAAGGCCAATCAGTTTATCTTTGCAACATCTCTTAAATACTAGCCTTTCTCTCTTCTTACCCTGCCATGATGCAAGCCCTCATCACCTCATAGCTGGATAATTGCAATAGCCACTGGTAGGTCTTCCTGACTGAAGTCTCTCACCACTCATTCATCCTCCATTCAGCCACTAGAGTGATTTTCCTAATGTTCCAGGCCAATTCATCTGTTACTCTGTAAACAGTGTGGTTCTCTTATAACTTAGAGGATCAAATAGAAAATCCTTGGTTTGATATCCAAAGCCTTTCATAGCATAGGCCCCTCTTACTTTTCCAGTCTTTTGTTATACATTACTCTTGGACATGTACCTTTTGGTCCAGTGACGGTAGCCTCCTGGATATTCCTTGGTCAAAACCTTGCATCTCTCTCTTCCAGGATTTCTCTCTGGCTGTTCCCTGTGCCTGGAAAATACTTCCTTCTCTGCTTTGCCTACTGACCTCCCTGGCTTCCTTTAAGTCCTGACTAAAATCCCACCCTCCTTCCCAACCCTCTTAAATGAGTGTCTTCCCTCTGATAATTATTTCCTTTTTACTCTGTACATAGCTTGTTTTCACTTATTCATTTGCTTGTCTTCCCCATTAGATTGTGAGCTCCTTGAAGGCTAAGACTGTCTTTTGCCTCTTGTTTTATCTCCAGCACTTAGCGCAAATCGGATGTTTTTTTTTATCAATCTTCATTCCCCTTGATATCATCTAAAGTTTTTGGTACTGTTGTTTTCTTCATGAAATTCTCTATTTCCTTGATTTCCATGATTCTACTTTGCTCATTTTTTTCTGCCTTTTTTTTTAACCCTTACCTTCCATTTTAGAATCAATACTGTATATTGGTTTCAAGCCAGAAGAGTGGTGATAAGGGGTAGGTAATGGAGGTCAAGTGGCTTGCCTAGGTTCACTCAACTAGGAAGTGTCTGAGGCCAGATTCAAATCCAGGATGTTCCATCTCTAGGCCTTGACCCTTAATCCCCTGAGCCACCTAGCTTCCCCTCTTTTCTACTTTTTTGAAATTCATTCTCTGACTTCTTCCTTTCTCCTTCTTCCCTTACATTTTATATTCACTGAGATTGTCATTGGTCTTGTCTTCTGCTTTCATTCAAAACTCATCTACTCCCACAGATTCCTCTCTCCCCCACCATTTGTACTCTCTTGAGCTGTAGTCTAGTGACCAACTGAATTTGTTTACTATGGTATTTGTCATCACCTCAAACCTGGTATTTCTAAGACAGAACTTATTTGACTTCCCTGTTTCTTTTATTAGTGCCACCATTTTTCCCATAGCCAAGAAGTCACCTTTTGAATCCTCTTTTTTTGCCCCATACCCAAGCAATTAATTAGTTTCCAGGTCCTGTTGCTGTTTCCTTTTGAATTGTCTCATCAGTCCTTTCCTTGCCAGTTTATGTTTTTGTCTCTGACCATTCAATGCTAACATGACTGTAATAGTCTCTTACCTCCTGGGTTTCTCCATTCACTTCTTCCAATACAACATTGCTAAATTAAACAGGGTTTTCATCATGTCAGTCCTATACAAACAGTTATCTAAAAGTTCTCTGTTTCCTGTAGAAAAAAATATAGCTTCATATCCTGGATTTCAAGTGTGCCACAGTCTGGCACCAACCTACTCTTTAAGGTCTAACTCTAAAATGGAAAATTCATTGTATAGGACTAAAATTCACACTGAGGCTTTTCTACTTAATATCGGAGTCATGGGAAATTAAATTTGTTTCTTCCGAGTTTCAGTTACCTCAAGAGTAAAAAGTAATGTCTTTTGTGATAAACCAGACAGTAAAAAATACAGAAGTTGGATTTGATTGCATCTAGGATCCTTTCTACCCCTAAATCCTTGAGAACATTGGGCCTTGGGTCAGGAAAACCTTTAATACAGATCCAGCCTTCGACACTTACTAGCATCATGACCCTAGCCAAATTACTTTACCTCTGTCTGTCTCTGTTGACCTCATCTGTAACAAGGATAATAATACCTACTTCCCAAGAGTGTTGTGAGAATAAAATGAGATACTATTTATATAAAAGTATTTTGCAAACCTTAAATCACTATACGAATGCTTGTTTTTGGTATTATCATTCTCTTCTTCATCATCACAGCAGTGCCAGGCACTTAAATATTACCGTGAAACATATTTTCAGAGCTGATATTCACTTAATTACATGTATATAAAGTTAACCATTAAGCTCTAACAAGTTTCCCTGTGAATAGGCACACACTCAAATATCATCTACATAAAACTTCTAAAAATATAGTTGCCAACATTTTAGCATGATTAGAAGATTAAAGCCAGCTTTTTTTGCCCATATTGGAAGGAAGCAGAAAGTCAGTAGAGGTATCATATTTGGGTAACAGAATACTGAAATAACCATTTTGGACTGATAAGATTTTCTTTAGATATTTGCCAGCTGCTTCTCAATCCAATTTTAAGACCCATACTAGAGGGCAGTAAACTACTAAAGTCATTATTAGTAGTTAACTTTTTAGAGACAAATATTTATGATACTATTTATTCAGCTGGTAAGATTATTGTAAATTAGCAAATATCATTTAGCTTAAATTCAAATCCAGGAACCAATCACACGTAGACTACTTTCTCCTCTAGTTATCTAGTCACGTTATGACCAGAGGATTTATTTCTCTGTGCTAACATGTTTCTGACTATGAAAATAAGAGTAAGATTTGTTCTGAGGTAATGTGACTAAGTAAGTTAAATTGTAAGAGGAAGAAATCTGCTGTTTTTAGTGTCTCCAGAGAGCTTACCATGATGATAGCTCTTATTCTCTCTGAATATATAGTGTATGCACATCTTTTACACAGTTCATTTATTTGTTCAGAATTCTTAAAGCCAGGGGAAGGCAAGTAACTTTTAGTTTGCTTTACACAGTAAGTGAGTTCATAGAATCATAGAATTCCAAGACTGAATAGGATCCCAGATCATCTCATTCAACTTCCTCATTTTATAGAAGACCACAGCCAGGTCCAAAGAAGGTAAGCAAATTGGCCAAGGTCATTCAGCAAAGTAGTAGTAGCAGAACTGTGATTAAAACCCAACTCCCTTGATTCTTTGTCCAATACTGTTGCCACCAATTTTTGTAATTCCTTATAAGTTATGGGCATAAATGATACTTTTGTAGACTATATCACATTTTAGATACCCTACACCATGTTCTGTCTTGTTAAGGTTGCAGCCTAAATGACTACCAAATAATGATTATTCCATATTTAAAAGGCATAGAGCCCATTATTTGCTGGTACTTAAAATGTTAATATGTGACTATGATATTAATCTTGTAATTTTGAGCTCTTAGGAAAAGAGTGAATGAACCTAGACATAGGTTCTAGGTTGGATTGAAAGAAGAATCTCAACATAATTTTGAAAGCTTGAATATATGAATGTTGATGTCAATTCATGCATTGAAGAATATTCTTAATTGTGTTTTTTTTTCTTTCTTTGTCTGATTTAGTGAACCCTGGAGGATGGGCACCAGCCTCAGTGTTAAGGGCAGTGGCAAAACGAGAGTATCCCAAGTTTCTAAAGCGTTTCACAGCCTATGTCCAAGAAAAAACCACAGGGAAACCCATTTTGTTCTAGTGTTAACAGGTATTCATATTTCTGTATTTAGTGGTTTCTCTTTATAAATATTAAAAAATAAATTCAACTATTAATACCAAAATTATTTTCAAAACAAGTCATTTGTCTTTGAAATAAACGAGGCCAGAAATCTTACCATTCCTAGCCTTTTTAAATGTAAGAAAATTGATGGAATTGAGTTGATCAGTTGAGCTAAAATTTTTGTGATAGCAGTGATTAGTGTTTGGGTCTGCTTGTTTGTTTTATACCCTAGATTTTGTATGTATGTGTGTTTTGTTGTTGTTTTTTGTTTGTTTTTTAAGAAAATATAGCTTATGTCAGATACTGATATGTGTTAAGATATTTTTGATGTCTCAGATTGTCTGTATTGTCCAACCTTTAATAAGATTTTGTGACCTCCAAGCATCGATTTTGGAAATTTTTGAAAAGTACTGTCCTTTGGAATGATTTTTGCTTAGCCTTAGTGAAATATTTCTTGTTGGTAGTGCTTCTGCTTATTATCTATCAAATAATCCAAAAACCCATCTCTATTTCTGGCCCAAAGAGCTTCTTCTTTTTCTTTTCTGCTTTGTCCCTTGAGCCTCTTAAGTATTTTCCTCCCATCTGGGCTTCACTTTCCTCATCTGTAAGATACTTACATTTCCTCTAAGGTCCCTGCCTGCTCTGCATTTATAACTCTGGGATCTCAGCAGTTTCAAGTGGTCTTCTGAAGACTTCCTATTAATATTGTTGCTCAACATTTAAACTTCTTGTACATTTTGCAGTGACTAAAGCAAGGCTGTGTGAACATTCCATGTTGGAGGAATTAACCAAAATGAATGCTCTAAGCTGGAACGTAGGATCTACAGCCCTTTCTGTGGCCCACGACCTTGACTTTGTACACTGAAATGAAGAAATCCTGCAATACAGTGATGCTGAACATCTGACACTAGCTGTCTCCTGCTAGCTCTCCTTGCTTAGTGTGTAACTACAAGTACATGTAACAGTACATGTATATGGCTAGAATTTTATTTGCTTGCTTTAGGGGAGGGGGAAACTTTGAATCACAAACTGGGGGTTAATGCTTTAATTTGGGGACATTTTTGCAAAGCTTTTAATTTTACTATGGCCCTGCTCAAGAGCCTCACACATGTGTTGGGCTTTTGTGTGCAAATTTTAAAGCACATAATGCAGACACATAAGGGAAGGGCACATATGTGCTTTCTGTGCACCAGACATATTAGGGTAGGGTTCTTTTTTTAGGCCTGCAGTCGACTTGAGTTGGCCAGGTTTTTCTGATTTTGCTTTGTATAATCATAGAGTCCATTGCTGCTGATTTCTATAATGAATCATCTTGTCATGTAAAATGTCTCAATAACTGAGGGTTGTCAATAACCAATGACTTTGCCTTTTCTATTGTCTTACTCTCATGATGAACTTTGGTTCTGATGGAGGAAGTGTGAAAAGCTTTATTTTTTTCCCAAGTATCTTTATATTTCTATTGTATTTTTCAGTTGTGTACTATGTGCTCTAGTTTTTTTGGTTTGTTTTTATGAATGCAATCTGGCAGTTTCTAGAGTGGTTCTGTTATGAGCCACAAGAGATTGCCTGCCTAAAAACAGCAACAGTACGTATCTGTTTGCCCTCAGTGGGTATAGATAGGACTGTCTTCTAGCAAGATGATTAGAGTTATTGAGCTCATGTTTTCCTGAAATTGCAAAGGGATGCACTGTAATAATCTAAAGTAGATCAGACTACAAGTTTGACATTTGAACATTCCCAGTACTAAAAACAGGCATGTTTACTGGTCCTTCTGATTCTGGTCACAAAACTGTGTTGTGAAGTTTGCATAGAAAATGTGAGTAACATTATCATTGCCTCTTGGTCAGAATCTTCACTGAACAGTAAAGGATTCTGCTTGATTTTAATTGCAAAGTTCCCTGTAGTTGCTGTGAAAATGTAAATGTAAAATAACTTTTTAGATGACAGTAAACAACTTTGAAGCTTGGAGTTGAGCCAGAAAATGGTACTTACAAGAAGTAGAAATGACTGCTGACTTCAGAGTCTTCATAGTTGATTATGTCTATGAGAGAGAAAACGCAGAGGAGGTGTTTCTTGGGTGTTTTGCTGACTTATTATGCATCTCAGTAGAAATAGAAGTCTGATACTTTTTTTGTAAAGTCATATAGTATGAAACATGTCCTGTATATACTTCATACATGATAATGGATTCTTGATGTTAAATGCAAGCTGATTTGATGACAGGATGAGGTGATCACACAAATCTCCACAGTCCTGGAAGTGAATTACTTGCATCAGATATAATAGTATTTATTATTCTGTACAAAGAAAGAAAATGCTTATATAAACACGTGCTTACATTACATGCACACAGATTTCATGCTCCATAAGAATTTTTCTATTTTTTAATTTGCCTTTCTCAAAATGATTTGCATGGAATATGCCTTATTACAGAAAAATGCTATTCACAATTTGAATATGTGGAGAAGTGCCTATATGGTGGTAATACTAGTAAGGCAAATGAGACAAAAATGATGATATCTGTTTACATCACCAGTGAACATTTTATATAGTGATGTTACAGAGAGAAAAATTTATACCTCAAATATCTATCTTATTTTACAATCAGGTTGGGGAGGGAGGAAAAAAGTTTCATTCACCATAGTTACTGAGGGGAACTTGGAAAAAATTCTTTATGCCCAGTTATAAATATTCCATTTCTGATAACTATCACAAATGCAGTCAAATAACTGTTTAGTAATTTAATTGGATAGCTTTATTTTACAAAGATATGGAAAGTTTACAAAAGCAGTATATAAATCTTAATATCATCAGTTCCATTTGCACTAAATGTGATGTACTTTTGCAATTTATTCTGTAAATAAAATGATTACACTAAAGATGCTATTTGTTAAAAAAAAATAAAGAACTTTTCAATGAATGCATTAGTACTTCACAGTGCTTAACCCTGCCCAGAGTTAGATAAGACTTAGAGAATATGGAATGAGTTCAAAATTCAGAAGAGGTACTGACCTTTTTAGTAAATATTCAGAACCTGTAGAACTATTTTAATGAGGCTTAATTCCCACATATTGAGTATCAATGATGCTCTCTTGCTGAGATCATTTTTACTTCTCTTGCCTAAGACATTAACTTTTAAATTTGTATCCTATTCTCCCCCTCTCTCCCACATCTCTTCTAATGCCCCTTATTGCTGTGGTGGAGATACTGCAAGATTCTAAAGTGCAAAATATTGGTGAATCAGATTTGTCCCTTTGCAGCACAGCTAATATACAGAACAGGAGGGTGCCATATTTCACCTGAGATTCGGGACTCTGAATTTTAAGATCAGAGGTGACTATGCAGGACTTTGTCCCGACTTGATAGAAGGACAGCCAGACTGAAGAGCTCTGTGTGTCTGTGTGTCTGCGTGTCTGTGTGTGTGTGTGTGTGTGTGTGTGTGTGTGTGTGTGTGTGTGTGAAAGTAATGAAAAGGAAGAGTGGTTTTTGCTATTTTGTCAAGTTCCTATCAACTAATTTGTATACCTGTACATCAGTCAGTTGCTTTTGAGGAAAATTTCATTATTTGAGAATGTTTTAATCATTTTGTCAACCTTAATTCCTTTGAGCTGAGCTGGTTCTCCTGTGAAGTTGTGTAGTTCTCTTTTAGCTAATTAGTTTGTCCAGTTAAAAATCTTTCACCAATATTTTGTCACAGTTGTACAGATGAAGATGTAATAGGATTATTATCATTGTCTACAGACTCAAAAACATAAATCATTTTCAAGTACCTTGAGAGTGTGTAGAGTGTAACTGTTCTATGATAGCTTTATGATCCTGATGTTAAGAGAAAAATTGGATCTTCCATGTTACAATCAAAAATTAAAACCAGTATTTAAAAGTGGAAAAAGTATTAAAATATTATGGACAAATGTGTTTTCTTGCCTGTTTTTCTTTTATTGAGCCATTGTTCTCTCAAGATGGATTTAAGAAACCAGGAGTCAGTTGCAGCCATTCTTTTTCTCTGGAGCACACTGTTTTTGTTGGACAAATAAATGAGAGAAATTTTCTTATCAGGCATGTTCAGAAGGATGGGTGCTCCAGGAGTTAGTGAAATCTCCCTTGAGGATTATCATTTTAAAGATCCTATGCTGGGAAAATTATCAGTTTTGTGATTTTTTTATATAAATCCAAAGTAAGAAAGAATATTCATGTATCTGCCTACTTTGTGTCACTATTGCATTGTAAAAATGAGTTTGTTATGAACTACATTTCTCTCGTAAGGTCCTTTAAGACAGGTTAACTAACCACAGAAAGAAGTATTGACTTTCTTTGAGCATGGCTGGCTACTCTTAAACATCTATAACTTTTTGGATACTTTCTAATCATAAATTTAGCTCTGAGGGCACCAGAAATGTCAAACTCAAATAGAAATAGGGGCCATTAATCATTACAGAAGAATCCCCAGGGGTTATATGTTGACTTAGTTTTTAAATGTAATATTATCTTTATTGTATTTGTATTTATTTTGTCAAATATTTACAAATTACACTTCAATCTGATTTAGCCACAAACATTGTAGTCTACATGTTTGACACCTCTGATGTAAACTCACTAAATGTTTTCCCTCCAGTTTGAAAACATGCCTTTATTTAACTTAGAGTTTCTAGCAAGGCCATTTTTTTAGAGTGTTTCTATATTCTGTCCTTAAGTTTAAAAATTTCTGAGAATCTCATAATTTTCCACACTTAGAACAATCCTATTTAACCATAGTGTTAACCTTTCTTGTTATGCTGGCTCATGTTCATCTTCTATTTCACTGAATCACAAGATTCTAGAACTAGAAGAAGCCTTAGCTATCCTCAATAATGATTATTCCTATACAGTTAGAAAGTATCCAAACAGGATTGTCTTGTCATCCAGATTCTTACTGGGATTCATGTTTCTACAAATTCAGTTAGTACTTTTTAAACTTCCTAACTTATGAACATGTATAAATGTTGAGGGAAAATAATAGTTATAGCTGGCACTTGGAAGAGTTCATTAAAAATTACAAAAAATGCTTCAGTACTAAATATAGTTTGGAAAAACCACCAGAAAATGCAGGAGGAAATGGAATGATGTGTTTCAAAGAGCATTACAACTCAGAATGCAGCCTATCCTACAAATCTTAGTTTAACTGTAAATTTAAAAAGATGACATTGAAAAATAAAGGGGGGGGGGGCAGCTGGGTAGCTCAGTGGATTGAGAGCCAGTCCTAGAGACGGGAGGTCCTAGGTTCAAATCTGACCTCAGACACTTCCCAGCTGTGTGACCTTGGGCAAGTCACTTGATCCCCATTGCCTACCCTTACCTCTCTTCTGCCTTGGAGCCAATACACAGTATTGACTCCAAAAGGTAAGGGTTTAAAAAAATAAAGAAAAAGAAAACTAAAGAGGCACTTGAAAGCATTCTGGGGTTGGTGGGGTAGCATTAGGGGATACAAAACTGAGGAGATTGTTTGCTTCTCGAACACCCAAGACAACAGTTATAAGAGCAATGAACAAATGCAGCAGCCAAGGACAGCAAAAACAATAGTGTAACAAAAGAGACCAGTAAGAGACTTATTTCTTAAAACATATGAAAGGAGATGGTGAAGGCAGAAGTCAGGTGGAGAGATGGTCTTGGGACAATATGGACAGAACTTGATAATACCCTGTCTACAGGTGAATCACTTTTTTATGTCAGATGTTAAAAAAAAAAAAATTGGAAGGGTACATGGAAAGAGGGAGAGGAATAAGAAGATAAAAAGGAATGTGTGATATGCTTGTGCCAATTCCAGTCCTAGAAGGGATGGTGACCCTTGTGGTCTCTCAGGAAGAGATGAACTTATTATCAAGAGAGTGAAAAGTATGTGGCAAGAGTGTCTTGGTGGTGGGAGGGGATCCACTCTGAATGTTCATATTGGGGAAGAGTTCTATGGAGACAGAATTATTGTACTGTTGTTTGAGGGACTTGGTGTTTGAAAAATCCATTCAATACCTCTGGAGGGAAGAAACTGGAACTCTGGGGTACCTGACACTTGGAGGAAAGTGAGGGCATAAATTTGTGAAAGAGATTTTTGAGGCAAATGGAGAAAGAAGATAATGAGTTGTATAGATCATTGGTAGATTACATTATCAGGAATATAGTGGGGAAAGTGTCCTCTCTATCAGCTATGGGTATCAGGAATATTTCTGGGAGTGAGGTACAATGGGAAAAGAGAATATGTGGGAACAATCTACATGGCAGTGGCAAAAACTGCCTAGAAAGGAGATATTCTAAACCATTGGAAGTTTTGATTCCATGAAAAATACAGATAATAGAGGGCATGAACCAGAAAATGAAACTCTAGAGTAGACAGGATGAATAATGAAGAAAATAAAATCCTCTCCAGAAAGGGGGAGAGAGAAAAAAATTTTTTAACTAGTGAACTCAAATAAAAGCTGGAAGATCCAAAAGTGTTAACACATTGCACAAGTTTCCAGACTTTTCAATTGTAATGACTTAACTTGTTTCCTCTCCAGAAAAATACCATTTATTATATGGGATGGCTCTTGGGGCCTGGGGGGGATGGAGTAGAGAAGGGCAATAAACATTCGTAGGATAATTGGGTGGTGATATAAGAAATGTAAAATATCAAAATCTTATTTTTAAAAAGCAAAAACTAATGAACCAGAACTAGAAGGGAAAGAGAGAAAAGAAAAGTTGGTTGGGGGGGGGGGGGAGGGAGGAATTATCCAAAGAAAACAAATTTCTTTGGAATGAAACATTTCCAAAGGGAATTTAATGATGTGATTTGGGTTTTATCCATACCTCTCTACTGAGTTCCTCTCATAAAATTCTTCTGATAAGTCTACTTTAAAACTTTTTTTTTTTTCTGTTCTCACCTTCCTCTGCTTTTCTTTGGTATTTGACATCACTGGCCATTTCTTCCTTTTGGATACTTTTGTCTCCATTCTCTGCCCCTTTTCTGTCCCCTTCAGAGGATAGTCTTCTTTTCCTTAACCTTTGATTTTGACATTTGATAAGGTTCTTTGCTCAGCTACTCTAGCTATACTTTTCAACCCCTTTGTACCCTCCATGGTCCTATTATCTTTGGAACATCATGTGGATATTCCAGATTTACATGTCAATCTTTGAACTATCCCTTATCCCCAAGACTTGACATTTTCAGTCGTCTACTAGATATTTCTTTCTAAAGGCACCAGTGTGTAATGCCTAGCATGTCTAAAACTAAATATTCCTCCCCAAATTCCTCCTGTCTATTGTTGGCAGTGGGTCACTACAATTTATTCCGTCACTTATGCCTGAAATCTTAGTATCATCTTTGATTCCTCCCTCCTCTTCAGCTCCCAAATGCTACCAGTTACCAAGTCTTATTGATCTACCTCACAAAAAACCTTTGTCAGTGCTTTTTGTTCCCACTGGCATTCACTAATATATAACTTTTCATAACTACCTGCCTGGATAATTGCAGTCTAATTTGCATCCATACTTTAAATCTTTACTATCATAACCAGATATTCTTTTTTTTTTAAGTTTATTTCATTTCAAATTCCCTCCCTTCACTCCTTTTCCCACCTATTGAGAAAGCAAGAAATGCAATAGCTATATGAAGTCATGCAAATACATTTCCACATTAACCATGCTGTGTGGAAAGCAAGAAAAAGAGAAAAAAATTACTTAAATCTAAGTAGTATGTTTTTTCCCCATGAATCTTTTGAAACTGTTGTATCACATATTGATCAGGATAGTGGTCTTCCACAGATGATTATTACCATTATGATAGTGTTATTTCTGGGTACAGTGTCATTCTGGTTCTGCTCATTTCACTTTGCATCAGCCCATATAAATCTTCCCAGGTCTTTTTTTTTTTAAACCATCCTGCTGTCATTTCTTAGAGAACAATAGGATTCTTTTACAATCATTCCACCACAACTTGTTCAGTCATTTCCCATTTGATGAGCATCTCTTCCATTTCCAATTCTTTGCCACCACAAGAAGATCTGCTATAAATATTTTTGTATAAATAGATCTTTTCCCCTTTTTCTTTGGGGAAACAGACCTAGCAGGGATATTGCTGGGTCAAAAGACATGCAGTTTTATAGCCATTTGGGTATATTCCAAATTGTTCTTCAGAATTGTTGGACCAGTTCACAATTCCATCAACACCTATTTTTTGACATCCTCTGTAGCATTTATCATTTTACTTTTTGTCATTTAATCTGATGGGCATGTGGTGGTATCTCTTGTTAATTTTGAGCATTTTTTCATGTGACTATTTCAAATGAACACTGCTTATTTATTTCCTTAGACTATCAGTTGAGGAATGATTTGTAATCTTATAAATTTGGTTGAATTCTTTATATATTTGAGAAATGAGACTTTTTTATCAGGGAAACTTGCATTACATTTTCCCCCCTGCAGCCTTCTGCTTTCCTTCTCATTTTAGCCGAATTAGTTTTGTTTGTGGAAAAACGTAATTTCCTTGTAAAAAAAAAAAATATCAGTTTTGTCTTGCATGATCCCTTCTATCTTTTGTGTGGTCATGAACAGGAAAATCCCCATCTGTCTATAAATCTAACCAGTAATTTTTTCTTCGTTCCCTTACTTTGCTTGTGATATTACCCATTATGTCTAAATCATGTACACATTTTTACCTTCTCTTGGTTTACTGTATAAAATGTTAAGTCTATGCCTCATTTCTGTCAGACTGCTTTCTAGTTTTCCTAGGAGCTTTTTTCAAATAAGGATTTTCTGCCACAATAACTGGCATCTTTGGATCTATCAAATACTATGTTATTATGCTCATTTGCGTCTGTATACTACATACTTAATCTGTTCCACTGATCAATCCCTCTATTTCTTAACTAGTACAAAATTGTTTTGATGATGACTGCTTTGTGGTATATAATTTGAAATCGGGTACTGCTAGTCTCCCTTTGTATTTTTTAATTGATTCCCATCATAATTTTGATCTATTGTTCTTCCAGATTAATTTTGTTATTATTTTTTCCAGCTCAGAAAAGTAATTCTTTGGTAGTTTGATTGGTGTATAGCACTGGTTAAGTAAATTAATTTAGATAGAATTGTCATTCTTAGTCTATTGGCTCAGCCTATCCAGGAGCAATTGGTATGTCTTCAATTCTTTAGATTTGTGGTAAGTGGAATTTGTTTGTGTAAAGTGTTTTATAATTATGCTCATAGAGATTCTGCGTGTGTCTTGGTAGGAAGAATCCAAGATGTTTATACAGTCTGCAGTTATTTTAAATGGGATTTCTCTTATTTCTTCCTGGGTTTTTAAGTAATGTATAGAAATGCTGATGATTTATGTGGTGTTTATTTTATATCCTACAACTTTACTAAAGTTGTTAGTTGTGGTTTTTTCATTGATTCTCTAGGGTTTTCTATGCCATATCATCAGCAAAATGATAGTTTTGTTTCCTAATATCCTATGGTTATTCTTTCGATTTCTTTTTATTATCTTAATGCTTTGGCTTGCATTTCTAATACAATATTGAATAATAAGAATGATAATGGACATCCTTGTTCTTTTTGGGAAAGGCTTCTAGCTTATTTCCATTACATATAATCCCTGAAATTGGTTTTAGATAGATATTACTTATAAATTTAAGAAAACCTCCGTGGAGATTCCTATGCTTTCTAGTGTTTTTAATAGGAATGGATGCTGTATTTTGCCAAAGCTTTTCCTACATCTGTTGCTATAATCATGATTTTTGTTGATATGATCAGTAATACTTATAGTTTTCTTGATATTGGATCAGCTCTACATTCCTGGTACTCTACCTGGTTGTAATGTATATTTGCGATATATTGCTATAATCTCCTTGATAGTATTTTATTTCAATTTTTGCATCAATATTCATTAGGGAACCAACTTTCTTCATGCAAATATATGACCCTGACACTTCTTTGTCTTGCAAGCTCCCCATTTCCTATCAGTAAAGTCCAAGTTCCCTAGCCTGGCATTCAAGGCTTCTATTACATAGTGCTTTCCTAACTCTTCCCTTTTAACTCACACTGATACCCTTCACAGAACCAAACTGTATTCTCACTGAGGACATTGATTTTAAGATTCTTTATCTTTCCCATGACATTATGTGTTGCACACTTAAATTTAAATTTTTTTACATTAACAGGCCTTTATTTTCTTTCCCTTCCCTCAAAAAATAAAAAAATAAAAAACTTGTGTAGAAAATATGTTCCATCTCCCCCCAAAAAATATAAATATGCCCCAACAAGCATTGAATTGAATTTCAAGGAGGTAGTGATATGTTAAATCTTTCAAAAAAGTCAAGGAGAACAGATTGGAAAGGGAGCAATTAATTTTTTCAGGATCTGTGTGATGATCTTAATGAGAACAGTTAAAATTCAAGTTATAAAAGTGATTGAAAAATTAGATGACAGCATGTTATAAGGAGGAAAAAATGATGAAGTATTTGCAGTCAGCTAGCTAGCCAAAAGTGGTAGGTAGGGGGTGTTGTCATTGGAAAGGTTAAGATTACCTGAAACTGTTGTACATCATTGAAATGGAGTATATGTGTAATGTAATGGTAATAGCAAAGAATTGAAAACAAAGTCAATGCCCATTAATTATGGAATGGAATATTATTGTGCTATAAGAAATGACAAAATACGATGGATACAGAGAAGCTTGGAAAGACTTACATGACCTCGAAGTAAACAGAGCCAGGAAAACAACTTGCACAGAGATTACAACTATGTTAAGTAGAAAAAATAAACACCAAAACCCAAAAATGTTTGTTATAAATTACACAGAAAAAGGTTGGCCCAAAAGATGAGATAGGAGAAGATGCTTCCCCCACCCCACCTCAGTCATTTTGGCAGGGGTAGGCATGGAAGTAATGGGATATTTCATATAGTCAAATTTTTTTTCCAATGTATTGTTTGCTTTTTTTCTTTTTCAAAATTATTTGCTATAAGGGATGATTCCCTGGGGAGAGGGGAGGAGTAACAAAGGGGTAAATTTACTCAATTCAAAAGCAAAAGATATAAATAAAGACATTTTTTTAGAGACTATGAAGGCAGAAGAGATGGAGAAAGCTGCCAGAGAGGAAAAGTAGAGGCCCAGAATCTCCCAGAATATGAGGAAAGAAGTTCCAGAGCCTCAGTGGACAGGTTAGCCTTAGAGAGGAAAAAGAAGAGGACAGCCATTATTCTCTTCCTTCTAGGACTTATGTCTTTGAAAAGCAAAAGACTCTAGTATCCTTTTTCTCTAGTGTCACCATAGTTAAGCCTGAATCATGGAGAAGAGGGAAAGACAAACACCAGTGTTGCCAGTGTGTCTGGACTACAGAGAGTTAAGAACAAGCTGGGCAGAGATGATGAAATGGGAGGTGATTGGCCGGGACACCTCTGGTGAGAATGGTCCTTTGTCACTAAGAAGAGAGTACAGTGCTATCTATTCTTTATAGCCACTTGTGGACTAAATAGAATGAGGCATTGGTTGAAAATAGCTCCATTCCATTTAGGTTAAGCTGAATGATTGAACCAGTTAGCCTTGCAACAAGCATTTCTATAGTATCTCCAGCCAAATTCCCTAAAAAGAAGAGGAGAGAGGGGGCAGCGGAGTGGCTTAGTGGATTGAGCCAGGCCCAGAGACAAGAGGTCCTGGATTCAAATCAGACACTTCTAGCTGTGTGACTGTGGGCAAGTCAATTCACAGTATTAATTCTGAGATGGAAGGTAAGAGTTTTTTTAAAAAAGAAAGTAAAATCAAGCTTCATCCAGATGGTTAGTAAAAGGATAAAAATATTTTTTAAATTAATAAAAGAGGAGGAGAAAGATTTTTAAGGGTTCTTATCCTTTCTCCCTTGGATTCACCTTCCTTTTAGAAAGTTATTTTTCTTTAATATGGAAGCTAGTGATTTACATAGGCCAACTTGTTTAAAAGCAATTCTTGGCATCTACCCATTTGTTCAGCTATCTGCCTTCCCATAGCTTGGCCTAAACTTTGTTAAGAAGGGCAACTTAGGGCCCCTAAGAGTTTCTCTCTCTAAATTGACAGACTACCAAAGTTAAATCAACAAGTTACCCTTGTACAAAACCCTTCCATCAAAAGCATTCACAGGATCATGGGTCTAGAAGGGATCTCAGGGGCCATCTAATACTTGAATTTTACAAATGAAGAAAGGAACTTAACCAGAGACAGGATTTGGACCAATCTTGACTCCAGAGCTAGTTCTCTTTCCATTGTGTCACTTTTACTGTCTTCCTTGAAGGGAATAATAATGGTTCCCTGCCTAAAACACACCTTCTTTTGTTTTTATTTACTACAAGGACTAGCTTGGAGAGGGGAGAGAGATGAAATACGTTTAGAAATTAAAGTGAAGAGAAAATCAAAGATTTAGTAAAAAATAATAAAGTATGATGATTACTGAAAGGAAGACAATAAAATGGTATGTGTGTTTGAAAATTCAATAGCACCTCTCTCTGTTGAGGTGTATGCTGGGTAAATATTTAACAGCTGGCTCCCAAAGCCACGATCTGTAGTCCATTTTACCAATATCAGAGGTTGTAAATAGTCACACTGACAGTTTAACAACTGACTCTCCAGAGCCAGTTCACCATGGCTTCGGCACCCCTCTGCTTTAGATAACACCATTTGACAGACCATCAGGCCAGGTGGTGTGAGGGGGGAGAGGAGGGATTGGGACAGGAAGCCATTCCTCTTCATACTGATCTGCTTCTCCAGGGTCTAGAGTTTGTACTCCAACCAGGGGCCTGGGCTTGAAGAGCTAATTGGAGAAGGCATCTGGAGATAACTAAGCAAGGTTCTGTTGCTTTCCTCTGTACCCAAGAGCAGTGATGGCGAACCTTTTAGAGACCAAGTGCCCAAAATACACCCGCACACCCCATGTGAGCTGCCCCCTTACTCCAGACAGGGGAGGGAGGAAGCGCTCCCATTGGGCTGCTGGGCAGAGGGGTGGGTGATGAAAAAAACATCCTCAAGCCCAATGGAGAGGGGGAAGGGAGCGTGCACACACACACACACACACACACACACACACACACACACACCTGGCACGTGTACCATGGGTTCACCAACACGGCCCTAGGCCTTGGCTGTAAAATCTATGTATTATTGCCACTCAAGAACCAATTTCAGGGACTCTTGGGGGAGGAATGGAGTTAGGCCTCTTCTTGTCCTGCTGTCTAGCTTCTAACTTGCTGCCTTTCTTACTGAGATTTAAGGCAGCGAGAGAGAGGAAGGGCCAGATCTTCTTCTCACGGGGCAGACGGAACTCCTCCAACGTGCCGATTCATTTTATTCATCCTCTTGTTACATACCACACTCAACACCTCAGAAATGGAGCCAGGGAGATGCTTCCTGTGGTCAGACTATTCCCACCCCTCTCATGCCATCCCAGTCATGTACAAATCACTAATTTAGAGTTCTTTGATCATTACAGGCTGAATTGATAATTTTGTTTCTATTTTGATCTGTTTGTCCTATTTAACTTGTGTGGATGGTACAACCTATGTACTCTATTTAGATATTGGGGCACAGTCAATAGAGGGACTGAATTTGGAGTCAGAAAGACCTGGATTCAAATTTTGCGTCAGATATTTACTTAAATGTGTGACTGAGTACACAAGGACAACCAGGATAGAATAAATGGATAGGCTGCTGGACCTGAAGCTAGGAAAATGCATCTTCCAGAGTTTAAATCTGGCCTCAGATATACTTTCAACTGTGTGACCATTTAGCCGTTTTGGCCTCATTTTCCTAATCTGTAAAATAAGCTAGAGATGGAAATAACAAGCCACTCTAGTTCCTCTGCTAAGAAAACTCCAAATGAAGTCATAGTCGGACACAACTGAAAAACGAATGAACAACCTTCAAGGAGAGCTGGAGCTCTGCATTTATGTGTAACTTCAGCCACCCTCCTTAAACAAATAGAATGAGCCCTCTCAATTGTGCCAGCTTTCTGTTCCCGAGTAGACTCAAGGGATGCAAGATTGTCGCCTAGAGATAAAATTTTGGCTTACAAAACCACCACTTTTCTGAATAGGTGAAAGAAAACAAATTCTGAGCCATAACTCCTTGGGATGAGAGGGAGCTGGTTGCCTTTTGTTCTTGTTTGGGTGATATGTGAATGCCTAGAAGAATGACCCTAAGGGTAGGAATGGGCAATTCATTTCTGGAGCGAAGTTATTACTACACCATGGCAGGATGATCATTTGAGGACAGTCACCTCTTGCTTGCATCCAAGTGGCAATGGATATGCCCAGGAAGTGATTTTTCAAGTCAAAATTAGTCATAATTCATCATCTTTGCTTAGTCCCAACCACCCCATCTAATGTCTCCTCCAGAACACTTGACTACAAATATATAAATACTTAAGGAGGAAATTTGGGCAAATGGAACTTAATACATAGAACCTAGTATGGGTTGTCTAGTTGATTCCAGAATAAAATTCTCAATTTTTTTTTTTTTTTAAACAAAACCAGGCACCTGGCTCGAGCATTCAGGAGTTCACTCAAAGCTCCGAGCACACCTTATTTTCTGAGATGTTTGCATTCTAAGCAAGTCATTTTGTTACTCTTTCCAGTGCTATAATTGGCATTCGTGCAAGGTATATTCTTTTATTGGTTCCTATCGACTTCCATCTTTTGAACATATTCAGAGTGCATCCACATTCTATCCATAGACTTGCTAAACTAAGTGATAGCTCTGTTAATTTTCTATTTCAGACTTTTAAAATTATCATAATGTACTTTCTTAAACTATTCAATCTTAGTCTCATTCTCTGAGTTGTTTTCTTCAATTTGCAATTTATTACTCTGACCCTAGAATGGGAAGAGAACTATCCTGGATTTTGGGATGGCCTCCTTCACCATTATCCAGTTAGACACATTCACTGAGAGCACAGTGGTGCTAAGATGCTCTGTTTCTTGGCAGTCACACTCTTGAAGTTCCTTGTTGGATTTTTAGACCTAGTTTGGAAAAAACGCTAGAAATAATCCAAGGGGAATATACAAGCCTAGGTAAGTTCATAGTTGACCTATACAGGCCTCTCTTCTCCAAATGTTAATCAAATTGAGCTGACTGCAAAACATTGCAGTTAATATTAAATCTGTGACATATGATTCATTAGCTGGCATGATCATCTTCCCCCTCCAACTTAAAGGCTCAATGTATAAACACACAGCAAAACAGGATGTGGATTGCACTCAGATCCTGAGCAAATATTATTCTCTTGTACTTTCCCATTGGATAAAAACTAAAATGGATGGCCCTTTTGGAGTGGAACATAGTATTATTGCTATAGCAATGGACTCTGTTATTACAAATTAGTGGGCACATTAGTTCTTTTTTTCTCCCCCAAATAACTTCTGTCTTGGAATTGGTTCCCAAGGAAGAAGAGCAGTTAAGGGCTTGGCAACTGGGGTTAAATGACTTGCCCAGGGACAGTTGAAAAGTATCTGAGGTCAGATCCAAACCCAGGTCCTCCCAACTCTAGGCCTGGTGATCTAGCCACTGTGCTACCTGGCTGCCCTCATCAAGTCCTTTTAGAGAAAAACAAAATTAATACACTTAAAATGAATCTGACATGTTTGCTTTTGTTCACCCCTGGCCTAATTCTAGAGGCAGAGGCCCTTCCAAGCCTATTTTCATCACCCTGTTCCTTCTACCCCCAAACCATGTGTTGGTTCAGTCACATCTAACTCTGTGACCCCGTTAAGGGGTTTTCTTGGCAAAGATATTGGAGTCGTTTGCCATTTCCTTCTCCAGCCCATCTTACAGATGAGGAAACAGAGGCAAACATGGTTAAATTGACTTGTCCAGGGTCAAATGGCTAGTAAAAGTGTCTGAGGCCAGATTTGAACTCATGAAGATGTATCTTCTGGATTCCATGGCCAATGCTCTATCCACTGTGCTTCCTAGCTGTCCTGTCCAGTAGGGGAATCTTTTTTCCAGCCAATGTTGTGTACATGTTAGCCTCTTTAAATAAAGGTAGGTCTTAGAACAAGCGGGTCTTAACAGGTATGTGAGGTGTAGGTTGGAATCTCACCTCTGACACCCCCCAGCCATGTGACTTTGGGTAAATTACTTAACCTGCCAGATAATCCCTCACGTCTAAGGTGAGACCTGGAGCACCTACCTGACAGGGTTATCCTAAGGTTCAAGAAATTGTAGATTTAAGGTGTGGGGATAGAGAAATTTAAAATAATTGGACCCAAATGCACAAACTAGAGGAAAGAGGTAGTCTAGTCAAACTTGGCAGTAGAATTTATAATAAATGTGACAATTCAACTTGTCATAAATTAAAACCAAAATACCCTGAGAAGCCATAATTGCATCAGGAAACCTGAAAAGAATACCTTTGAATGCCAAATAAAGAACAACAGAAGATAAACAACATTAATCTAAAGAGGTAGCATTTATCTTTGAGGATATAAATTAGAAGATACCATTTTCTATTTTTTGTAGCCTGGAAGAGGTAGCAACAGGTGGAGAACCAGCCTGAGTCAGGAAGTCAGGAATTCCAGAAAGATAAAAGAGTTCCTTTACCAAATTTACCATGGAAATCAGAACCAGGCAGCCAGCCCCTATACCTCAGTTACACTCGTCAACTGCCCTGACGTGAGGCAGGAAATTGGAATGCATGATGGATGTGAGCAAGCTTCCTCACCCTTGGGGACCTCCGGAGAGGAGTAAAGGACATCTAAGAATTGCATGACAGGAATAAAAGAAGGCTGGGTTCCCAGGGAAAGAGAAAGGCCTCATAGCTTTACTGCTACCACCAGTATCCTCATGGTGTGGCAGAAAGTGAAGACCTCCAGTAGATGGAGAGAATGTGGATATGAATGGGGCAGAGATGGGTGGTTATTTGCTCCTGAATCAATAAAGGCTCACAGACCCAACTGCATGTTTAGAGTAAGCTATATTAAAATGCTAATAATTTTTAGTACTTGGGAGTTCCAGCACTCATACCAGAGACATGATAGTGAGAAACTTGCCTCTATCATCTCCATGCCTTGAAATGCTCTGCCCTCTCTGAATTCTTTCCAGATAGCTCAAACCCCACCCTTTGCAGATATTTTTTTTTTGTCAGTTACTAGAGAATTCCCCTTTTATAAACTTTATATTTTGTTCTGTGCAAAGATGTTTCCATGTTAGCTCTCCTCCTTAGAATATATAAGCTCCTTGCATGGGAATATGTGCCTATCAGATATACAGTTTGAGTGCAGTTTATGACCAAATAGGAGATGGAAAGGATCACAGAGAAGAAAATGAGTAACTCAGATTACATGAAATTAAAGTTTGTACAAACAAAACCAATGCAGCCAAAACTAAAAGAAAAACATGGAACTAGAGAAAGAATTTTAAGGCAAGTTTCTCTGATAAAAGCCTCATTTCTCAAATATATAGGGAACCAAGCCAAATTTACAAAAATATAAGCCATGATAAATGGTCCAAGGATACAAACAAGCAGTTTTCAGAAGAAATCAATTATCAAATCATGTGGAAAAAATTGTTCCAAATTACTATTAGAGAAATGTAAATCAAAACAGCTCTGAGATACCACCTCACACTTATCATATTGGCCAACATGAAGAAGGGAAACAAATGCTGGAGATATGGAAATTGAGACACATTAATCCACCCTTGGTGGAGTTATAAACTAATCCAACCATTCTGGAGAACAATTTAGAGCCATTCCCAAAGTGTGTGTGTATATATATATATATATATATATATATATATATATATATATATATATATATATATATATATATATATAAACAAATACCACCTAGGTCTGTTATCTCAGAGAGATCAACAAAATGTGAAGAGGACCTATTTGTACAAAAATATCGGCAGCAGCTCTTTTGGTATGGCAGTTGCAAGTTGAAGGGATGTCCATTAGTTGGGGAATGGCTGAGCAAGTGTCATATGACTAATGGAATTCTCTTATGCTATGAGAAATGACCAGCAGGACAGCTTCAGAAACACAACGAAGACACCCCAAAACGGATACAAAATGGAGGTGAACAGAACCAAAACATAATAGCAACAGTATGAAGATGTTCAACTTTAACTTTGCTACTCTAATCAAGACAATTCCCGAGGGCTCATGTTAGAAAGGCTCTTGACCTTCTCCAGAAGAGAAAGACTGCAGATTGATGTTTTTTTTTTCATGGTTTCAGGTAGAATCAATACAATACCCAATTATTTGCCTTCTTTAAAGGATGGGGAGGGAGTGGTGGTAGAGTATGTGGCACTCAAAATTTTTTAAAATGAATAGTAAATCTTTTACATGTTAAGTGGGAAATATTTAATGAAATAGATTTCATTAAATAATGCAAGAAGCTTAAGGGCAGAAAGGGTAGTCTTTTAGCTAGTATTTCTAGCACATGTAGCACAATGCCTGCCAATAATAATGCTTGTTGACTGACTACAACAATACAATTAAAACTTAACAAAGGTTTACAGAATGCCTACTTTCTTCAAGCCACTGTACTAAAATGTTGTCTTTATGTCACTCAATCCTCTGGCCTGGTGTGATTCAATCAATAAAGATCACTACTTACACTTGATGAGAATTAACTTATTTCATTGTTTACTGAAACTGGAAAAAAAAATTTCTGTACCAAAATGTATACAACTTATTAATTGTACAAAATGTTAATTCTGCAAGACAACAGCTGGTAAGTTACATTCACCAAAATGAACACTGAACTAACCTTTCACTGTCAATCCAATGAAAAGTTCAGATAAATAAGTCAGTCACTGGCTGAAAATAGTCAGTAACAAGAAGCAGCTCTCAAACTCAATGTACAAACTGGGAATTACATGCTACTACAGCATCACTGGAATGTATCACAGTCAATCTACATCAGACATCAGCTTAATAAGACCGACATTTACAATGTTAGAATGGACATAATACAAAATAAGGAGTTCTTTTTCATTTATATAAAACTTGAATGTTTAAAAAAAAATACACCATCTCTCTTCATCTCCAGATAGGCTTAAAATGCTTTTGTGAGACCTTCAAAAAGCCCTGTGTCAAGTGTTCTGCAATTACTAACTTTGAGGCTACAGGAAAAAAAAAAAAGTACATTCCCCCTCTGGTGCTCATCCATGCAGCTACTTCATTGGCTGGAAGGCTCACTGATTAAGTCCTGTTCATTCCTCCCTCATTAGAAATGCTACAACAAGTAGGCCAGGGGCTTTCTGGACAGCATTAAATTTTTATGTTCCCCAAGCTCTAGTATTTTTTCAATGTACAATTTGATTTGTATTTATTTGACAGTTTCAATAAACTCCCAGCATCAGAGGCATTATTACAACATATACAGTTTGATACAATAGTTTACAAAAAAACTATCTGGAATACTTTTTTAGTTAAATAAATTACAATAACTTTCTTTTAAGAAAAGAAAACTGGCTTAGAGAAAGAATCTCTTTTCCCAGACAAACTTGTGTTTCTCAGGCTCTGAGCTGTATAAAGAGATGCCCTGATCCTACATCTGATCCTATGAAACACCCTCATCTAAACAACTCAACTTTAAAAGTTTGATATTTTAAAGAGAAACATCTGTTGGAATTGTATTTCAATCCTAAAGGAAGTGGCTCAAAGCTTCTCCTGTGTTTGCTAAAGCTTTACACAGACTGGCATGTAACAGCCAACTGCATCTGGACATAGTAAGTTCTAAAAAGGAACTTAATAGCCTGTATGAGGAAACACAGTGATTTTTTGGTACTTCTGACATACAACTGTTACATACTATGTTTAGCACACTATTCTGTAGACTGGCAAGGGGGAAAAGTGATCCCCCAAAATTGTTTCTTTAAAAAATTAAAGCAGGGCCCCCTTCATAAGAGTCATGGTTAAATGCTGTTAGAAATTGAACTAGACCGGCACCAAATGGAATACAATGAAAAACTTTTAACTCTTCTCTCTTGAAGTCCCAAGACTTGAGCTTAATAATTAGCATATAAAAAAATCAGTGAGATGTTCTGATTTACTATAATGTAAATTAAATGAGCTCTTATTTCAAGTTAAAAGTTCTATTTTCTACCTGGGGGGGGGAATCTCCCATTGATCACCATGAAATTTGCATATTTGTGAATCTCACCAAATTCAAAAATTATTTTTCCAGCTTCAAACATGGTATTTACTAGCTGTGGCACTTTGATGCTTTAATACCCAAGATGATATCTTTCGGTCAAACACAAGTATGCAGAACACTAAACTGTTGTCAGATGTGGAAAAGAAACTCTTCTTAGAGAAGTAATCTTGAACCACTGAAGCCAGTTGCCTCCCTGAACATGTCTCGCTGTCCTCTTGACAAGACATTGCACTGAAGTGTTGTTTTTTTAATTCACAGATTTTCTACATTAGTCCTTAAGATCCCATTCTCATGAGAGTGCTTGAGTTCAGAACTTCAGCAACACTCAAGCTACCTTCTTGGTGCAGATTCCTTGGAGATCTTGAAGATTTATTTTTGACCTAGAATAGAAAGGACAAAAGGATGAGAAACAAGATATCTGTAACACACAGATTATTCTCTCTTTAAACTCCAAAATCTTATATGATTTACAAGTGAGAAAGATACACTGAACATTGCAGACTTACCTGTTGTGGATCATGTGGCTTTTGACTAGATGTCCTGCTGCCAATGCAGCCATCAGTGATAACTCCCCGGCCATAACTGTACCACACACTATTTTCGCAAGCTGACGGGCATTTTCACCAGGGTTGTCTTTGCATGCTCCTTGAACACCTAGCATCTATGGCCAGAGAACAAATTTTACTTTTATAATCCTACCGAACAGGCCTCATGGGGAGGTTACGGAGGGTATCTATTTAAGACATTATAATAGAACAAAAGACATGAATCTGACAACTCTTTATTCATGTGATTCCACGCTTTGTAACTAGCAATACATTCAAGAGAATTAAAACTACTCTTACTAGTTCTAGAATTTGTTAAGTTATGACAGCTCAGGAAGACGCTTGGCTAGCATGGCATGTGTAAACATGCTTGTTAGATTTATAGGGAAAAAATGAGAATGTGATGAAAGTGTTGAGGTGAATTCAGCCTGCTGGAACCTGGCTATCATATTCTGAATCCACAGAATAAAATCAGGGAAACTGCTTTGTAATATTATATATACACAGGCAGGTTTTTTTGTGTTTTTTTTTTTAAACCCATACTTTTCCATCTTAGAATCAATACTTTGATAAGGGCTGGGCAATGGGGTTTAAGTGCCCAGAGTCACCCAGCTAGAAAATGTCTGGTAACCCAGGACCCTCCCCTCTCTAGGCCTGGCTCTCAATCCACTGAGACACCTAGCTACCACCCCCCATAGTGTGTGGTTTTTATACCTGCAAACAGGCCTGCTGTGGTCGCAGGTTGGTTCCTCCACCAACAGTTCCTATTTCTATGGAAGGCATAGTACAACTGATATACAGATCTTCATTTAAGGGTCCAGTAGCTTCCATAAGAGTGATGCAATTAGAGCTGCCCACATTCTGTGCTGCATCCTTTAAAAGGAAAAAAAAAGGAGATGTTTACTACACACTTCCCCCAAATTCTAAGTAAAACAGAACCAAAAACCAATTCAGAGAATTTACCTGCCCACACGCAATGAAGATGGCAGTTACGATATTGGCTGCATGTGCATTATAGCCTCCTATGCTACCAGCCATGGCTGAGCCCACCAAATTCTTGTTTATGTTAACTTCAACCAAAGCTTCTGTGGTAGTTTTTAAAACCTAGGAAAAGAAACAAGTATTTTTTAAATTCTCAGAGATTTTATTTGCCTGTTTTTCTTTTTTTGCAAAAGAAGAGATACCAGTCAAAAAAGTATATTCAGGCCTAAGAAGTAGGGAGAGCAGACATCTACCCCTAAGGAATGAATCCCCACCTTCAGAGAAACGAAACATGTCATGTTGCTATAAAGGCAGAGGAAGAAATTATATATCTTTGGTGTTAAATATTCTCCCACAAATAAATCATTTGCTTTAATTTTTCTGAAAATAAAATAAATTCAGAATCTGATTCAATTACTTACTTCTCTGACAACCTTTGCTGGAATGACAGCTTCACAAACAACAGACTTCCCTCTTCCCTCTATCCAATTTATAGCAGCAGGTTTTTTGTCTGTACAGTAGTTACCACTAACAGCTAGAATTTGCATTTCAGGAAAAAATTCACGTAGTTTTGCAAGTGCATTCTCTGTTCCCTTAATGGAAAAAAAAAAAAAATGAAACATTAAGCCACATAGTCACCTTTTCCTTAACTTACTCAGACTTGCCTTGAAGTTCTACTTAAGTACTAAAAGAATCATCTCATTGCTGTAAGGAGCTTCCTCCAGAGGCAGGACAGCGTACGGGACAGAATTACTAGCCTTTGAGTCAGGAAAACATGTCCTCTTTAGCCTACTAAAATCATAGGCTAAAATCCGTATTTGCCAAGAGCCCGGTCTTTCATACTGATGAAATCTGTCTTCCGTAAGTGTACTCTCTCCTTTCCCAGAGATCACAACCCTTCTATGAAGACTTGGTTTAGACTGTCTTTGAGAACTGAGGTGACTCCCAAATTCTTTCTCCTGTAGCTACTTCAGGATGAGTCTTCACAAGGCTGCTTCCCTGAACAAATCATGCCTGAAGCCTTTTGAGCCTCATAGGACCTGCCAAAGCCTTTGAGAGCCCTGAATCCCAACCAAGATGTTGGCACTGGGCTTTAGTGGTGCTGATATTCACAAAAATATTCTGACTGCCTACCCTACTAGGGAACCACCTTAGTGGAAGCAGCACAGTACACATGACCACCTGAACAAAATGTATTCTGTATATTAATTATGAAGAATAAACAGCTGTTTTTATGTACTCCAGCAACTAGGCATATAAAACCCTGTGTCCATTATTAAATTAAGCTTAAATCACTTTCTTTTTCTTCTTGGACAGAGTAACATGTCCAACTCTTTGCGAATAGCTAGGAATACACTTTGCAAATACTGCAGTGCAATGTATATGTGTCACAAAGGAACAAATGACTCACTTGAACCTAAAAAAATAAACACTGAATAAATTACTTCTTTAAGCCTATGTATTATCCAGGGGTCTGAGTTACAAAGCTTCAAAAAAGTTAAAATTAAGGTCTTGCTTACCCTCCCCCCCAGCCTAAGATGAACATTTCTTGCCTCCATACCTCTCCTCGAGCTATCCCCCACTGCCATCTGAAATCTTTGCTCTCCTTTTAAAAGAGTAGTGAAATCAATGAGTACCTCCTCCATGAAGTCTTTCCTGATGCCCCCTACTGGAAGGATTCATCACAGTCTTTCATTTGTACTATTATCTGCATTTTTGTCTTCTCTCTCCTACATGATTATAAATTCCAAGGACTACATTTTAGTACACAGGAAATATTTCATGCATACTAGATGGCTTATAGGAAAAATAGTCCTATATTTTGACTGATGCTCAGAGTAAATACACTACTGGCACTTTTAAAGACCTGTAGATTTAGCCTTTCTCTGACTTCATTATGAAATAGGTGGCCAGCAAAAATGAATCATTGGCCCAACCAGCACACATTTCATTATTAAGTAGGTTAAGACATGTTGGGAAAATAAAATGTGAGTCAAATAGTCTTAGAGGGAGGGAATAATACGGGCATATAGCAACATATGCTGATGACACTTCAAGAACACCTTTTAGTCTCCTAAATCAACATTTTTTTCTTAAATTTTAAACCCTTAACTTCTGTGCATTGACTCATAGGTGGAAGAGTGGTAAGGGTAGGCAATGGGGGTCAAGTGACTTGCCCAGGGTCACACAGCTGGGAAGTATCTGAGGCCGGATTTGAACCTAGGACCTCCCGTTTCTAGGCCTGGCTCTCAATCCACTGAGCTACCCAGATGCCCCCCTAAATCAACATTTACTAAATATTAGCACAGACCAAGTTCTGAAGACATAAGGATATACTACGAAGAATGAAACAATATCCACTTGCAAGAATTTTACATTCTAATAGAGGGGACAAGTACTTACAAAAATATATAAAGTTAAATGCAAATCTATACAAAGTGGTTAAATACAAGATATTTTGGAAGAAAGGACACTGGCTGTTGGCAACTTCATGCAGAAGATGGTGCTGGAGTTGTATCTTAAAGGAAGAGAAAGATTCTATATAATAGTAAGAAGGAAAAGTATGTTAAGATGGTATAGCAGTGACAGCTAGTCAGAGAGCTAGGCCTGGAGTTGGAAAGACCTCAGTTCAAATCTAGCCTTAGATTGTGACTCAAACCTCCTATTTGTGTAGCCCTGGGCAAGTCACTTAACCCTGTTTGCCCAGACCCTGCCCTTCTGTTCTATAGTTGTTACTAAGATAGAAAGTAAGAGTTTAAAAAAAAAGAAAAAAGAAATAGCTATTTGAAGGTTAACGTCCAAATTTAAGGAGTACAACTATGAAGTGTTCACTTCAAAATCCTCTGCCAAATCAGTTTCTGAGAAGAGTACTACTGTGGCTGTGTAGAAATGATACTACATAACGACATCAGTCAAACTGAACAAGCATAACGAAATTGGAATTGAAGAGGGCCATTTAATGTGCCCCACTAGGTGATGGGTACAGAACACTGAAATCAAATATACTGGTCACATTAACTCGAGCATACCTTTGAAATCATGTTCATCCCCATGGCATCACCTGTCCTGGACTGGAAACGGATATAGGCATTGCGACCAGCCAGACTAATGTGAACTTTCTGGAGACGTGCAAATCTATAAATGAAATCACCAAAGAACATTGGAGCTGCAAGGGATTGTAGGATCGATCCACTTCAAACTCTCATAGATGAGTAACCTGAGGCCCAAAGAAACTCAAATGATCAACAAGCTATTCTGTAACCAAGTGAGAGCCAGAGACTGCCACAATTGTCTCATTCACACATGGAGCACATAAACAAATTTTATCAACAAGCAAAGAAAATGAAAATAGTGGCATCAACTTTGCTTTGTTCTCAAGTATTTACTTTTATGAGATTTTATTTTCTAGCTTCCATCTTCAATACTAAAAACCAACCAGGCACCCACACAGCAACTGCACAGTACAAATTCAACAATCTCTGTATTTCCAAATCTGATCTATCACACTCCTCTTTTATCCTCATTCACTTTTGCAACATGATACTGCTGACTCTTATGCTTTGTTTTTTAAAATAAGCCTTTGTTTTAATATCACCTAGTTTTTTCCTTTTATCACTCTATCTTTCCACACTCCCAGAGAGCCATCCCTTGTAACAAAGGTTTTTCTTAAAAGAAAAAAAATTAAGCAAATCCAATCAATTCATTAAAAAAACCCAAACTGACATTATATGAAATGGTTCACACCCATGTAGGACTCCCACCACCACCCCAACCTCTTCCAAGAGAGATCTTTCAGATTCTTCTTCACAACCTTTTTTCCCTTTAGAGGACTACGTAGCCTTCTCTCTGAACTGTTATGTTTCTCCTACTTCTGAGAGGTGCTTTGCTGACACATATGCTGGCTCCTTGGCATCCTCTTGCCTTTTAAACACAAGCATCCATCCTCCAGGGTCTGTTTTAGATCTCTTTCTTTTTCTTATCTTTTTTCACCTGGTATTCTCCCAAGATTCCCTTTATCACCTTTATGCAAATGAAAATGACTCCTCAAGCTCTGCCCCCCTAAATTCCATAGTTTCAAGTATCTGTTAGTTAGCTTCACCTGGCCATCCCAGTGACACCTCCATCAGGCCCCAAACTGAAATAATCCTGCCCCCTCAAAACTGTCTTTCAACACTCTCTCTCCCTATCTCTCTCCCACCTCCCCACTCTCTGTCTCCCTCCCGGCGCCACCCCCCCCTCACCTGCTGGTACTGTCAAATGCTTCCTTTATTATTTTAAAGCTTTCAGGACTTTCAAGCCAGGTCTTCATATTTGCAGAGTCACATGCACTGGGAAACCTTACTACAGGACCTCGAGTCATTCCATCTGCTAGAACACAGCTACTTGCACCTCCACCAAGCTAAATCAGGAAATAAGAAGCCAATTAGACAATTTATTATTACTAAAGATTCATGTTAAATAAGGAAAAGAATTCTGCTTATCCGAAAGTTTGCCCTGACTGCCTTGCCAAGGGGCAAAACTAGGAAGTTACTTACACATATTGCTCTACAACCCCTATTGGTACTGGCAACAAGACAGCCTTCCGTTGTGGCCATTGGGACCTGGAATTCTTTACCATCCAGATGGAGGGGCCCTGCTACTCCAACAGGGACAGGCATGTATCCAATAACATTCTCACAGCAAGCTCCCATCACCTAAAACATCAAAGAAACTATGAAATACTGATGGGATTGTAGTTACCCACATTCAGTTATACTACTGCCATTTTCTGAATATATACCTTTTTTCAATTTACACTCGATTCAATCTTTACATTAATTTTATTTTAGTTTGTTATTCTAGATGTAAACCAGAAAGAATTTGTATGTTCATTTTTACACATCATAGATCCAGAGTATAAAAGCTGAATAGGAATCTAGAGGAGTAGCTCCCTCCTATTACAGATAGGGAACAAAGTCCAGTCCAATGATTTGCTCAAAGTCATACCAGTAGTAAATAAGAGCTAGGATTTGAACCCAGATGAGTCCAAAGTCCCATCATTTTTATAGTGGAGGAAACTGAGACCCAGAGAAATAAGGAAACTTATATAAGGTCCCACAAGTCGTAAGGAGCAGAGCAGGAAATTTAAAACCAAGTCCTGACTTCAAACAGTTTTCTTTGCACTAGTATAGTAAAATAATATACCGTAATCATAAGCCCAAAGTCCTCCTCACAACTCAAAATGAGGTAACTTCTTGAACCACTTGCTATTTAAATTCTCTAAACTTTGGTGGATAAAACAGAAAATTTCAAGGAATACCAATCTATACGTTAGTGAAACATAATGTTTCACCGTCTAATCCCAAACCATTTTACACGTAAACTAACTCTCAAAATTAAATTTAACACTTTAAGAACAGGCAGAGAAGAAAAAAGAGATTACTATAAGTGTGATATCCTAAATACTCTCTTTCAACATCTCATTTTTTAGGTCTTCAATCCTGAGGAATTTTCCTAAATCTTAACACTTCATCTAAAAACAATGCCACAGTTCTGAAAAGTTTAAGAACAAAAAAGGACAAATCATCAACTCTTTTTAATCTAGTCATTCATTAAAGATTAGCTTAGATTTCCATCTAGTTAATGAGCTCTGCCAAAATAACCAGAATGGATTTTTAAAAGGCTAAATATATTTGGATTAAAATTAAACTTTCCTATTTAAAATATATGCATGTGTTTTTATATAGATAAATCAATAGATCTACATATAAGAAAATGCTCTTCTTTAATGAATAACATGTATATGTGCACACATACATATATATAACTGATACATGCATATATATGTATCAGTTAATCAATAAAAGGAAATATGTACTCAAAAATGTCAGTATAATATACACATAACCAACACAACTATAATTGATCATGTACATGCATGTACATGATCAGTTACTCAATAGAAGAAAATATTTGTTTGAGGTATATATGTAGATATATATATATATACCTACTATATATAATAGTAGTAGGGTATGAAGAAATACTGTGTTTTTAATGTTGCATCATAGGTACAGTATCAAATGATAATACTAGCCTGGAGAGTATTAGCTGTTTATGCCCCCAAACACTCTACATATAATTTATTTTTTAAACTCTTAAAATTCAATCTTAGAATCAATACTGTGTATTGGGCTAAACAATAGGGATTAAGTGACTTGCCCAGGGTTACACATATAAGAAGTGTCTGAGGTCACATCCATTCATGAAGTCCAGTTAAGAAGAAAACATTTTTGAAAGTCACAAAACACAGAAACTACTTACCAAAGAGTAATTGTAATCCCTATACGGTAAATACTCCAACGAAGAGGGTTCAGGAAGCTTCTTTGACAGCATTTGTCGGCGAATAGATACACCTCGTTCATGTGTTTCCATCAGAGTTTCCAATTTGTAAGCTGGAATATGCTTAGCATTGACTAATCTGATGATCTCAGCATCACTGAGGAATTTTGCACCTTTCTAAAAAAAATTGGGGGCAGAAAAATTCAAAAAATGCACTAAAAAACTTTAAATCTCTTCTCCCTTACATTACTACCCATAGCAAGCCATTTAATATTGCTGTATAAAAAAGTCTAACAATTAAAGTGATAATGTAAGATAATACTAGCATATAAAAACATCATTGTAATTTTGAAAATACTGCCATGGCTCCATTTCTACACTTTACAAAGAATGACGTACATGGCTTGGCAGCAGTAATATGCACTGGCTATGCTTAAAAGACTGATGCCATCCTTGTGTGTTTCCTCTACTGAAGATTACAACCCAACTCAACTGATGGGCTTTGCAAGGTGTTACATCTAAAAATCCTGTTTCACACTTCATTAGCCTGCTGATGAACTTTGAAATGAGCTAAAGGTGGTTTTAGGGTTAATGACTGGGCCTATTTGTTACCAGCTTGGTAGCAGCTACTACGGTTTTTGCTGGCATAGCCTCCCAGAATCCAGGGTGACCTCCACCCCAAGAGGAGGCTTTAGAAAAAGACTGGGGGGGGG